>NC_056559.1:3808388-3817094 GCF_013358625.1 Macadamia integrifolia
GAAGAATAAAAAGACAAACGAGCTAGTAAGAAATTAATTTAAAAAAAAGTTAAAGTGAATTGAAAAAATGAGACTTTATAAACCCTAAAACTTTGGAGATTATCGGTGTGACTGTGCGATCTTCCTCAGAGCCTAAGAGGAAGTTAGAAGTAGGAGAAGAGAGAAGGTGGAAAAAAAAAATTAGAAATGGATATGCAAAGAGAGAAGTAGAAATTAGGGTACGAAATCAGAGAGAGAGAGAGAGAGAGAGAGAGAGAGAGAGAGAGAGAGAGAACGCGAACGTTTTTGGGTAATTAAATTCCATTGCACTCTCTACTTCGTGAACCATAGAAGAAGATTTCAGAAAACTAATTTGAAAACTAACCCATGGGGTAGCGGCAGTTGCTAAGCAACGAACTTGGTACGAGCCGTAAACTTGGACGTCTTGAGTTCGAGTCCCTGCTTTCAGTAATATTATAAAAAGAAATGGGTTTGGATCTCATTATTTACTAATATGCCCTTAATAACTAAAATTCTTGCCAAATGATTTTTACCTTGGCCCCTTAATCAAAATGTCCGAAATGAATGTCATTTCACTTTCCCTATAAGCTTTGTTTAGCTGTAAGGAAAATTAAAGGGAAGAAAAGTGAAAAATTTTAAATCTAAAAATAGAATTTTTTGCAATCATCATCCAACATAGTTGTATAACTTACTTAAAATTCTTACCATGTTTAGTAATGATGTTTTTTAGATATAATTTTTATTTGACTTTTTAAATATAATGAATTAGATGCAAATGAAAGTGAATTTTTATAACTAAATATGGAATTATTTTGAAGTTATTAAAATAATCATGTGAGATAATGATTAGAAATTTTAGGTTTGAAATTTCACTTCCATTCCCTTTAATTTCCCTTACTATCAAACAGAAGCCTATAGTTTTACTTAATTCATTTCAATCCCAAATAATCATAACTTTGATTTTAAAGTCATGCAAAGAGCTTGGAAACTTCTTTCAAGGTAAAAATAATTAGATAAATGGAAGATTGCACCAAAAATCCAACTAATGGAAAAAGATAGCTCAAAATGTATGGTTTAATAGCCCCAATAGATATTATAAAAAAGGAAATAAGAAAAACCTCCCAAAAAAAACTGTCATCTAGCAATCAACTACTATGCATGCTGTTTTATTTATTTTTTCTTTTCTATAAAAGGGAGATTCTCTCCCGAAGTGAGGCTCCTGCACCAGTGCATGGGTCAATGAAACGCATGTTCGTAAAAGCATCAACATGGCATGCATTATTGCCTTTCATAAGGGTTGGGCCGATGAAGCTGTCATTTTGTTTCCTTGTTTGAGCGTAGTCCCACACTCTCCCACATTACACAATTTCTCAAGGAAAACAAACTATATATATTGTATTTTCCTTCTCATTTATAATTATTTTAGATTTCTTTAATACTTTGGCTTCTTAATTTGAGCCATTGGCTATAGGCTCCTTGTTAAAGATTTTTTTTTTTTTTTTTTTTTTTTTTTTTTTTTTTTTTTTTTTTTTTATAAAAAGTATGTGTTCTTAGAGGATTCTGGTGATTTATTTCAAATTAAATAACTTGGCTTTCAATTGGCCAAAAACACGCGTGCCATTTTGCTTTATTTACTTTTTTTTTTTTTTTGATAAATTTTTGTCTTTGTTACCACATGAAGAGGTTATGAGTCTTATGACTCTCGAAAGACTTACCACAAGGAAGAATGGGTACACTCATTGAACAACTCTAGGAAGAGAGGATCAACGAAAAAACCTCTTTGCAACACTGGGGGATTCAAAATCAACTCTAAAAAATACAACAAACAAAGAGTGGGATGTTGCGGAGAAAAAGAGACAGTAGAAAATGCAAGGAGAGAGAGAGAGAGAGAGAGAGAGAGAGAGAGAGAGAGAGAGAGAGAGAGAGAGAGAGAGAGAGAGAGAGAATTCTTGCATACAATGTGTTCTCTATATGTTCTTGCCTTGCTCTTATTTATTGAATTTAACTACCTTTCCCTCTAGCAATCAACAAGTCAAATGGTGAGAAGTGGCAGTATAACATTTAGAACGAATTATACTCCCCTCCCCTGATTGTTTCATCTATTACACAACTCTCCCTGGCGAAGTTTGTAATTATAAATTCTTCCCTCTTAAGTTGTAGATTCTATCAACCGTACCCTGACCGTGAGTGAGAAACCGTTAAGTGAGGAATCATGTGTCACAAATTTCATTAAACCCCAAAATACCCTCTATGATTCTTCTGAAGTAACATGTTTCTTGATACCATCCATCATGTCATGTACCACTCCCCATCTGCGGACTGTGTATTTCCGAGTTTGGACTGTATACTTGTCCTCCCCAATAAATAAAATCATTTGCTGTGGCTAAAGTACTAAATATCTTTCCAGGCCAAAAACAAATTACCTCCTCTTCTTTGCCAATTATAAAATTGAAGTCATTCGTTCTATTATCCTGTGTCACGAAACAATAAATATAACCCAAAGTCATTGCGAGAAGATCATTCTAAAACTTCATCAATGTAAATGCATTATCTAATGCAAGAATTAAAAAGATTTTTCAAAAATTTGAAAATCATTTAACATATAGTCTCACAAGAAGAAATTTTTTTTTTTTTTTACCTGGTACACACCTAATCTCACATCGAATTGCTATCCTTGGACCTCTGATATATTTGTGAAGACGCTGTCAAGTGGTATATTTGTATTGATATGTACAAAACCCGCGCAGAATGTATTGAAACAACCTATTGTATGCATATTGTCTTTCCGATGAAACATAAGCTGCAATGAAGATTGTCAATATTTATTTTTTAAACAGTGAATAATATTTTGTATTTTCCTGTTTCAAAACTTTGGAATCTAATAGAAAAATAAACTTTATAAGTATAAACCATCCATAAAGCAAAAAGTCAAGTTTTGGTATCGCCATACAAAATTGGGATTACCTGTAAAATTCAATAATTTAAAATCATCAATTACTAATGTTGTAGTTATGAAAATCTTCCAATGAATGCTAAAATATGGATGAACTTTTTGCTTTCATTTTAGAGTCAAGTCACTTTGTCACTTAATTTTCCACATTGCAGCCTTCATTATCAATTGGACATTACTATGCTTTTTTCACTTTGAAACGACATGAGTCTTGTTGGCTGTTGAAAAGATTCTTGCACGCGCGCAGCCCAGCCACCACCACCCTTGCCCCGACCTCCACCCTACTTGCAACTCCTACACCTTCGGCTGTCAACGCTTCTCCCAACCCACCCAGTGTACACCTCCACCCCCACTTTCCACCACCATTGGCTCACCCCCACATCCTCCTAGAGGTGAAATATGATCGGGTTGGACTGGGTTTCTTAAAACCCTAATCAAACCCTAAGTCTTCAAAATTTAACCCAGGCACAACCCAAACTGACCCTAATTGACCTTGTCAGGATCAGGTTGGGTCAGGCTGGGATGGATTGGGTTGACCTTGGCTTTCTATACTAGTTGGATTAACCTTGAAGGACTTGTTTTTTCTATTCATATCCTATATATTAAAAAGTTATAAAAAAATAAAATACCAATAGGAGCCCTAAATTTTAATATAAAAATTCACATATAAATTTCGGGCCAAGCTAAGGCATCAACCCGAGCCCGACCCAACCCTGACCCAACCCTCAGGGTAACAAAACTTGACCCGAGCCCTATTCAGGTTCAAGGTGAGTCAGGGCAAGTTCATGTTGTTGAGGCCAAACTTTCACCCCTACATCCTCCAGTCCGTATCGCTGCCCCCAACTTCCCCCTTTTCCACCAAATTCCACCTTTGCACCCCACTACTCCAGTTCTAGCGCCGCCCCACCCATGCTCCCCGTACTTTGCCCTACAACTCAACCCTCCTCTCTTCTCTACATCTGCAACCCAATCCTTCCACCCTTCTCTATCCAAATAACCTAATCCTTCCCTTGCTTTTGTCTCCCCCCTGACTGCTTTCTCCCTCACCACTACTCCTATCATCTAAAAAACCCTGTAACCTAAACCCAGGCTCCCACAACCCAAACAAAATCCACCACTACCACATGCACCTTACAATCCAACACAAACCCCACAACCCCACCCATTCCCGTTGATACTGCCTCTGGAGCCCCTCCCACCCCTCTGTTACCGCCCCCTACAACACCCCCTCCACTTCAACACCTCAAGTCTCTATGAAACCCAAACCATTGTTCGGCCTTGCAACTCCCTCTGCATGCAACTACTTGTCCACAGTGCTGAAAGGGAGTAAATCCACAAAGTAGGTAGGATTCACCATCATGGAACCTAAACCTCCCTGCGGAGGTGGAGATAGATGTAAGAATACATTATGCGTGTAGCAAAAGGCATTAATGGGCGTAGCACAAATTCTTTTTTTTGGTACAAACGTAGCACAAATTCAGCAGCAATAAAATAAAACCGCAACTAAAAACCTAGTAAAGAACATATATTATTAGTAGTAATGGTATTATAATACTAGTAGAGATAATAGTGTGGTAAAGGATGTATTTTTTATTTATTAAAAATAGTATAAACTGAAAAAAAAATGGTATACAGAGGGTTATATAAGATAATAAAAATAATGTTCAATATAATGGTTTTATGGTGGTTATATAAAACCAATGCTGATTTCTCAATCGACAATTTTTTTATTTTTATAAAACCACTTATATAATTGATCAAATCAACACGTTTAAAGCCTAATTAAAACATTTTTAGAGATAAATGACTAATTAACCCATTAAGGTCGTTCCCATTTAATATGGGTCTAAAGCCCCACCTTTACGTCGCAATTATGTTATTTTCTTAGAAACTTATCTCTATTCTCTCAATTGATTTATTTATTTTTTTATTTCATGTGTGGTCGTGTGCATAATTTAACCCCTATATAGACACAATCTAATTAGTTATCATGGTAGCTCATAAGAAGATAAAGGTGTACGTACTGTCCATCCAAACTGGATATAATTTTTTCGCTCATCCGGAGGTCCACCTTCAATTGAAATCAAAGCTGAACTAAATTCCCCGTGGTTGAACAGATGGATTGTACAGATTCAAATTGGGTACACCCTTCCTGGAGTCTTTGTAGTTCGAAACCCCGCAAACTAAGGAGGTTTTTTTTTTCCCAAAAAAACGTATTATTGTCAGTGCAAAACAGATATTTATTTATATCAGTAAACACAATAGATTGTAATGCCTATGTACCTCACAACATTTTCCTTTTTCCTTTCGACCATTAAATTCAGCATATTTTTAGGAGACAGATTTGGCTCTTATTAGGTCTTCTTTTGTTATCCTTCGGATTGGTACTGTTCCAAGAGGGCAGCCTTCCTTCAATCCATATTTTGAAGGTTTACTTGTCATAGTTTTCATTCTCGACCAATAACCCTCTGGTAGCTGAATAGAAATTTCATCCAATATCAGACTAGTTTTATATAATAACATGAAGAGTCCCAAATATTTGTGCTAATGTCATCCAAGAATGTGATATTTAAAAAAAAACAAGGGTAGAGTAAATTTTGACTTTATATTCACACACACACAAAAAAAAAAGTTTAATTTGATTACATAAAATACATCCCCCTTATATGTGCGTGATGCATGCATATGGTACTCTGATCACTTATCACTATAGTTCATTCTCCTAGTTCTATTTTCAAAACCCTATTTTTCCACTTGTAAATTTTTTGGGGGGCTGAAATTCTTCATGTAAGCCCTAAGCACCTTAGAGTTTACCTCCCCACAAAATTTTGAACATATTAGGACAAACATTTTAATAAGTTCTATTGACTTGTAAATTTGCAAATCATAATTGTAATGAGACAAATAAACAAGTCAAAAGTTGGGCCTGGCTATAACTGGATCCATCTCAACCTCTCTTGGACATGTTCTGTTTTTTATTTCTTAGAACAAGTTTCTTTGCACCAATCATGAAGAGAAATCTCCTCATACCTTCCCATCGGTACCATCAGATTGCATTAGGGAGAGATGGTTTCATGCAACAAAACAGTATTTTTCTGCCCAGCAAATAGTGGGCCGAAATTTTACTTGGGCTAGCTAATTTTTTTATTTTATTTTAATAGAGAAGCACCTCCACTGAACAATATTATTGAAAAAATCTAAATAAATATTTCCTGCTTTTAAGAAAAGCAGTTTGTACAAGAAATAAGAGATACAACCAAACCTGGATTTTGTGATCTTTGAGTAGAGGATGATCAAAAGCAGGTTGTTTGTAAATATCCACACAGTTGTAGACATCTCCATGTTCAGTCTGTAAAAGCACATATCAATGTCTAGATTATCAGTCATTATTTAAAATATAAATATCAAAATGTTTTTATCATCCAAGCTATTGTTTGCTGCCAAAACTTTTAAAATTTGAGAGTCTGACTAGTAAATATTTCTATTTGACAGAGTCCAATAGGGCTGAAACTATGTTACGAGTCCTAAAACATTGACTAAGAACCAAAAATCACTTCCACTAGTCTCCAATATGTTGATTATGGAACAGAAAATAAAACCAAAATGTTTAAAGAAAAAAGAAAAGAAAAAACTATACCTTAATTGTTTTGATAGTAGGCTTGTTTAGGATTCTGAGTCGTCTTTCAAATTCAAAATCTTCTTCTTCAGATATGCTTCTTCTCCCTTCCACCTTATATTCACCACTTACAATTACGAAAAATAACAGAAAAATGACTGCTAGCATAGCTGTTCTAACAATTCTTAGGGCCATGTCAATGGAACTTTTCTTCATTTTCATTCCTTGGTTGATCTGATCGATGTGGTCACTTTATAGGGTCCGTTGCTGATACTTTTGCAATCAGGATTTAATTTTTTACTAAAAGCTTTTAGTATATTTGGTAGGTATTTACCTTCAGTATATATAATTTCTTTTTTAAATTCAAGAGATTTAATTCAAAATAAACAATATTTATACCCACATTTGGAATGATTTGGAATTACATACATTGTTATACTAACAAGCTAGCTCTTTCCATGAGGACAAATGATCACAATCTCTTTGATTTTATTTTTTTACTTCTCATACATATCGCAATCTCTTTAATTGCTTGCACACTCCATTTGCAATCAAAACCTGTCAAATAGAAGGGAAATGATAGAGAGACGCCTCACATCATATCTTTTCGTCTAATTGGATTCCGTTGTTGGTTTTCTCTTTCTCTCTCCTTATTGATACCTCTCCAGCTTTTTCCCAAAAAAAATACCTATGAGGATGATCACATTCACATAGCAGGGATTTAGTTCTCCGAAATTGGATTAGTATCGACTGAGCGGTACCAATATGATACCAATTCTGATCAGCCTACATCGGCTTGGCTTGTTTTACTTACGATTTAATCCTTTATTAGTTTATCCCATATCAATAATAGATACCCCGACCAAGGGTCGGACTGATATCGACAGGACCCTACCGTACCAATACCAATACTTAAAACACCTAGAGAAATCATGCTCATTTGTTTTTATGAACAAATTATAACATATACAATTGAAGGGCAGACTATGAAAAGATGTTGTTGCCCCCTTTTCTACATCTCCATGTAAGGATATGGATTTGAAATCGAAATTGAATTGAGCTCCATACCATAAAATCGTTTAATAAAGAGTTTGATTTTTATTTTAAAATTAAAACTATTTAATAAAATGGTTTGGTTTTTGTTTTAACATTTAAATAATTGATAAACCATTAAACCGATTAACATATATACATATTGAGTTTAGGTCATTCAATGTTAAGTTTACATATATTTTAATAAAAAAATTAAAAAAATTTATATTAAATAATTATTAAAAATATATATAATAATAAATAAAGATGTCGTATGGATAAAGAATAAGAAAAACATAAGAAAATGATTTAAAACCATTTATAAATTATTTCAATTTTAATATATGTAATTAGTAATTAAATAATTCAGTTTTGATTTTATCAAAAAAAATTTGTATCAAATCAAATCAAACCATTTAAACTTAAATTGAACTAATTAACAACCTTATTCTAGGTGCTTGGATATATAAACGCAAGTAAATAACATTCTCTCTCCTCCATGGAAAATGGTAAACCAACAATCTTTTCTTACTTAGTATTCCAGATCTTTCCACAAAAATCAAAATTTAGATCTCTTTGATTGACTCTCCACACCATTTCCAATCAAAAGGGGTATGATTGGGAGATAGAAACCACATCTTTTCCCCCCAGTTTGATTCAGTGGTCAGTTTTATCCTTTTTTTGTTAAGACTGTCAGTCTCATCTAACTAATAGCGGAAAAGGTGAGCCCTACATGCTCCATCAAATAATTATATATATTTTTTTGTAAATAAATGAAAGAGAGATAGAACAACAGGTGCTAGCATACTCGATATCGGTGGTATACCCAACCGTTTTCCACAAATAAAATAGAAAAAGACTAGGTATATCATTTATATCCAAATCAATATCTATCTTTCTCCTTTTTCTATTGAAAAAATTTCTAACCTTCTAAATAAAATAATGCTAGATTGCACGAAGCCTCACCATAGGCAGAAAGTCTACAAGGAGGATGACCACCTCTAGAAACCAAGCCATTTGTTTTATGAAAATATAAGATATACAATTTGAAATGCACAATTTAGTGTATTTTTTTGGTGTCTTTAAGAGAAGGGATTTTTTTTGTGGG
>NC_056559.1:3819998-3832716 GCF_013358625.1 Macadamia integrifolia
ATTCAATAGCTTTGTTTACTTTATAAATTCAAATTTGTCTTTTGCCATATATGCAAACTTTACTGTCCAAATCCCTTCCCTGATGATTAATATGTAAACATGGTATTTGGATATGTGTGGCCAAGTCTCTCATATGTTTAGTGCCTGAAAATAGTTATGTTGATTTTTTTCTTATCTCATCCTATTTTGAGAGAGAGAGAGAGAGAGAGAGAGAGAGAGAGAGAGATGATGATGGCGACTGTAGAAAGAAGGAACAACGTTGAGGAAAAAGCAAGGAGAGAGAGAGAGAGAGAATTGAGAATTCCCAATAAAATTGAAGGAGGAGTCCGCTTCTATTGGATTTTTATTTTTTATTTATTTATTTATATAAAAAAATATTAGACAAATTAAGTAACCATATCCGTCATCTCTCCATCCTAAAAACTAGGAATCAGTTACAATATAAAAAACTAATAGATGGTTTAGATTAATCTAAACTTAAATGGACGGTTAATATTAAAAGAAAGTGAAAATAAAATTACAATACGTACGTCGTGCTACCACTCGCCCTTTTATTATTTATAGGTTAATTTTTTTTTCTTTTTTTGCTTTCCTATGACATATTAAAGAAGATAACTATCTTCAACGATTTGGCTGTGGATTAAACTTTGAAGCGTCTTTGCATCTTATTCACGTTCTCATAACAGGGATCGTGTTTCAGAAACGGTTTGGAAGAGAATATGGGCCATTCAAACACTTCCAAAGATTAAATCACTTATTTGGAAGGCTTGTAATGAGGGAATTGCAACGGGAGGAGGACTGTCGTCTAGAAAAATGCCAATTGATCCTTCTTGTATCAGATGTAGAGCGGTAAAGGAAACGGGGGATCAGCTTCTGCTTGAGTGTCCATTTGCCAGAATAGTATGATTGGGGAATACGCACGCTCACCATTCAGATCAACTAGCAACCCCCCTAGCATACCACGGTGGAAAAGGGGCACTCGTGGCTACTTAAGAGATACAGCTGGGAAGTGATAAACCCCTCTCTCTCTCTCTTCCTCCCACTATGGCGGCCTCTTCTGCTTTTAAATCTTGCCCCCAAATCATAGGTAAACTGGAAATTCAACTTGTTATTTCTTCGAAATTTTGAGTACACTTTGTCTTTCTTCTTTCAGAATAATTATTGATTATTATTATAATAGTACTAAGTATTGGTTTTATTTCCTTGATTTGAATTTCTCAGGACTACCTACTCTGCTTCGCAAGCAACGAAGCTTTAGTATTTATGTACCCAGTTTTGGTTTTCACATTTATGAACCATTGCTTAGCTTTAACAGATTCATTTCTACGCATCCGTAATTAGTGTAGACATTCTTGCTTAGAGATATTTTCATTTCAACATTTGATTGAATATGGGGTGGAAAGCATTTTGAAGAAAAAAAAAATGCATAGGATAGTATAGATAGTGTTTGCTGCGTACCCATTTCTCTCTAGCCATGAGCCATACCTCACCAGCACCAAAGGCAATGGATAAAACCAAGTACTTGTTAACTGAATCCATGTAGTTACAGAGAAGTGGTGGAAATATCAGTTCAGAAGGATCAAATTTTTAGATTTCAAATAAGGGAATGGAGGATGTAGTTAGTAGGTGAAGATGGGATAAATTCATGTGGATTTGATAAGCTTCAAAACATGTAAAAAAATTATGACGTCGTTGCACATTGAGGCCTGTGTTGTTTATCTTATAGCTCTTTATTTGAAACCTAGGTCGGTCATAAAGTTTTATACAGTTTTTGTTTCAATGTTCATGTCCTAATTGAATAGAAATCTGGTTTCTTCCTTCATGGGTGATAATTTTTCTGATTTTCATACATAATGCAACTTCTTCTGATGAACAGATTTTGATTAGGAGTGGAACCTATTATATTGACTTATTATTTGTAACCTAGACTCTGTTGTTAATATTCCACTTCCAAGGTTGATTGAAAAACCAGTTATCAAGAGTAACTATATCAATAATCGTCCCTGGCATCTTTGTAATGTAGACTAGGATAGGGGTTTAACCAAGTCTCATCTGTAGGAAATTTTAAACAAAGAACAACCAATATTATCTAAAGTAGGACATAACTTCCACCAATCAGAATTTTAAGAAGAAATAATTGGATCAAACACCAATTCCTTCAGTCTTGATCAAATACAAGACCACCACTTTGATCACACACAAAGCACACTCATAAGAGCAAACAACAACATAGCTTTTTTTCATTTATAAAATCGTGGGCTACTAATGAGCCTTTTCTTTATTTATAATAGTGATGGGGTTACAAAATAGAAACTAAACTTAGTTCTCAAAAACTGAAATAGGAAACTAGTAAAATAAAAACTCTTCTAGTTACTAAAACTGAAAATAGAACATCGAAAAATTAGAAGCTTAAAAAAAATAGCAACTACTTATTTTAGAAACTAAATAAGACTGAAATTTAAAAACTAAATAATAAAACTAGTGAACCCCATCACAGTCTAACTAAAAAGGAAACTAACTAGTAATCCAGTACTCAATCTTGGAGCTCTCATTTTAGACCCATAAAAATGGCCCATTACACTCAAAACATATGGGATCAAAGGCCCAACATGTATGGAACCCAACCCTAGGCTTATTCCTAATAAAACAAACATATTTTTGTGATTAATCTGCATAACTTTGGCTCTTAAATAAATGGGCAGTGTAAAGGAAATGCTTAAGCTTTGGCTACTATTATGGGAATTTTAAAAGATCTATACTTTGTCTGTTATAGTGGAAAGAACACCTTTTAAGAAGTATTATATAATTTTCAGTTGCAACCCATCAATTCTCTGCAACGACCTTAAATCATTTATGTTCCAAATAACTATTTCATTTGTTTCTTCAATACCATCAAAAGACTAAGTGTTCATCTTGACTGAATCCACCAAGCATTTGCCTTCGTTGTAATCAGTTACATTTCAGCAACATGTCCAAGAATTGTGAGGGAACACTTGGTCAATTAGGGATAAGTATTTAAGTGATGGCACCACCAGAAGGCTTTTCTTTTGGGCATGTTTGGATCTTGAGCTAACGGTTCAATAGCCAAGAATTGTTCTATCCTTTTATGTTTAGTGAGCTACCATCAATAAGCATCTTGGGAATTTCATGCACTTATCTGCATACTCAACTCAAGTCAGGAGTTAAAGCACTGCTCCTATGGAACATGAGAGTTCCCTGTCATAGTTATAGATGGAATCTAAACTGAAAACTAAAACTAAATCTGTTAATCCATCATGCATGTAGACTAAAATCATGGCCATCACAAAAATTAAAATCTCCAATGCTCCAAACAAACAATTGATGGGATTTTTCTAACATATGTTTCCATTTTCTTTCCTTGTCTTCTCTTCTCTCACTCATGGAGTACATCTTACCTCTTGAATGACAGGAAAGGTTTAAGTGCCCAAACAAAAAAACAATTGATCGCTCAGTGATGCGAGGTGGTACATATTGTTTAACAATGGAGTGTCCTTTATTGAGGCATCTGGTGATATTCAAAGATCCAATTAGGTGAGTTTGATTAAAACAGCTAATTTAAGGCATAGTGAATCATCATTTGAAATATAGTCACATTTTCTTTCATTCAATTGTTATCCTTGCTTTTTTATCCTTGCTTTTTTATTAGAATGTTGCAAATTAAATAGGTAAAGAGATGCAAGGCAAGTCAGATCTAATCATTGAAAATCACAGTGATGGACATCTTGCAGCTACTTTGCTGGCATACAAGCTAGGCATCATTCAGGTTATATGTTGATTGAGTCTACTTTCTTATTAAATATGTTGGTCACATTACTATTTCAGTAACTAAGACAATTGTTCTCATTTTGTTTTCCTTATGCAGTATACCATTGCTCATGCACTCAAGAAAAGTAAATATCCATATTCAGATATTTATTGGTAAAACTTTTAAGACAAATATCAGTTCTCATGCCAATTCGTTGCTGATCGAATTGCTAGAATCAAACTGATTTTATTATTACCAGTACTTTCCAGGAAATTGCTGGAAGGTACCATTGCATGTTCAATCATCTTTTTATTTTTCTTGTATCATTAATTTAGTACTCTTTTTGGAGGCCATAATTCTTATGCTTTCAATGTTTCAGCAAGGAATACAAGCTCGTTGTAGGCAGGAGCCAGCCAGTCCCAGTCAGACCCTCGGTCCCCCATGTGTCCGACAACCATGCATATGCTACACCATACCATGCTGTACCCTCTCAGGATACAGTACGTCTTATCTGGGCGTAGTAGTCCTACACGACTTACCACTGAGTGGGATTAGCCAATACCTTACCCCCTATTGGCAAGGGGTTATAGCACTGGGGTCGTGTTCTTAACCATATGCAAACTACATGCAAGCCATCCAATATGTATTTGTGACTATAACTGTAAGATTGGCCTCTGAGCCCATGGTACCGAAAATGCACCTCGGCCACACCGTGCCATAGACCGTCAATATTACATCTACTTTCACAAACACACATATACATGTGGTTCTAATAGTAAGACTAACCTCTGAGCCCACGGTACTAAAAACGCACCTCGGCCACAACCACAGACCATCAATATTACATCCATCACCTCGCATAATACACATCTGTGATCCTAAATGTAAGATTGACCTCTGAGCCCATAGTACCGGACAACACCTCGGCTACATCGTGTTACAGACCGTCAATATTATACCCAACATCACACATAACACAATACACATCTGTGATCCCAGATGTAAGACTGACCTCTAAGTCCATGGTACCGGACAACACCTCGGTCACACCCTACCAGAGACTGTTAATATTACACCTAACATCACACACATTCATAGCATACATCCACAACTCATCATATCTCTCATTGAGTAGCACATGCTTCCAAACTTAGATTCCACACACTTCACCAAGACACATGCATTATCATAGTAAATTCAGCAAGAAGAAGAGTAGTAAATTGCAAGCAAGCACATTAAAGTATATTAGAATATAGTAATGTATAACAAAATACAGAAAAACATAAAAAACACAGCAAAACACAGAAAACCCCTCACCTGAAATCTCATGTTTGAACTCCTTCACCAATGTCTAAGCCTCGCGTATCCTCCATAATTGTAATTATAAGATTCCTAATCAACAAGGTACATATACATATTGGTTAATCATCAATATAATTAATCTTATATAATTAGTTTCCCTAAATTCATTAAAGTCTATGTCCAGGTTCAACCATAACTGAATTCTTCCCATTCAGTTAAATGGGCATACATCCAACCCATACAGTCATTTGGCTTCACATCCCCATGTCATCCCTGGCAAACGAACAGTAGTCTGTGCTATGGAGCAATCCGCCACATGTGAAGCAAATAGAATGAAGTTCATACTTAATAGCAACTGTAGTATAGTTCCCAAATTTATTCCTGACCTTGGAAAAGAGACGTAAAGCTCTACTTTAAAAAAAAAAAAAAAAAAAAAAACACTTTAACCCTTGCTGTTAGGGGTGGAAGGCTGATTTCCATAGAGTTGAGAATCATCTCAATACACTTGCCAATACCTGAAATGGCATTGCGAATGGGCTCTTCAGAAAAACAAGACTCTGGAATGCCTGATATTTGGATCCATAATGGAATGAACTGTTGTTCAGCTTCGTAAAGATCATCATCAACGGCATGGGGAACTAAATGTAACAGTGATTTGTTAAACCAATAGGGAGAGTTATACAACACTCGATCCCTGTTCAAAGAAGTGGAAAACTCCACATAAAAGTGGCCTTTGTCATAAGATGAAAAAAAGGAAGAACCCTTCGATTCCCAGAGTTGAACCAATGAGTCACGTAGTATATTGCGGTTGGGTTTTGGAAACCCAACAATGTATCCAAAAAAGGATAGAGGTGAGGCAGAACACCCTCGAAAATAACCATTGTTTCCAAGGTTGAGTTTAGGGTTCATCGGAGAGCTCCAAACAGACCGATAATGACTCCGGTGAGTGGGTTTGCGGGTTTTCGGGTTTGGATCGGCCAGCCATACCTGGGTTTGGAGAGAGGGATGGTGCTGGTATCGTCTGCACTGAAGCGGTAGGAGCAGCTGAAGGGTGTGGATGTTGGGACGGTGCTTGACTCAAGTCGACATCATGGGTGATTAACTGGTGGCGCCAGCCGTCGCGATGATGGTGGAGAGACAGGGACGCCTGAGGGAAAATGGGTGCGAGCGATGGAACAGAGACCTCGCTAGGTGTTCGGAATGGGTATGTCGGTGGTTATATAAACAATGTTCCCTTCCTCACGTTCTATGTTATTTGATATGATTTAATAGAATTGTTTAGGGCTGCCCGATCCAGAGTCCAGACTGGTACCGAATCATAACGGATCCGACGTCGATCCGTTGATACAACCCAAGGGTAAGGTGTTGACAATCAATTTAAAAAACAGAAATAAATCCTTCTGATCAAGTTTTAAAACCTTGCTCGGTTCAAAACAATTTATGTGTTATTTAGGTTTCCTCGGTTTTAAGCGGAAAAAAATTTGACTGATGTATATGGCTATAGTGGATGGTATTTGGCAGCATATTGCAATCTTAAAGACGCTTTGGCAGTATTTGGAAGCAGCAGGTGATGGACCCATATATTTAAAATTTCAAAATCATAGGTTCAGGCAGTGACACTGTGTTCGGAGCTAATTTTGGAAATCTTAATGGCACATATGGGTGGTGAATTCTACATGAAAAATAAATCTCATTCATTCATAGTTCCAATGCAAGTTGAATTGCATCGCTTCAATGATGGACGAAGAAGTTATGGCAACTTTTGTACAATCACACTAAAACGGAGCAAATTGGGAGAGCCTTTGAGAATTTTGGGGAGCTATTGTGAGATTTCCTGCAGTTATGAGTGCATTCCATTAGCTTACCTCTCGCCTGATGTTTTTTGTTCTTTGTCTGATGCGTAATTCGAGGTAAAAAAGCCAATAAAATTGCAAGATCTCGTTTCAACGCATTAGAGAGGTCATGAGTATTGAGTTCTATACAATGGCGCACAGTAAACAAATATTTGGGTGGCTTAGATCAACCCACATCATCGAATTCATTTTGGGCAACTAATATTGAGGCGTGGGTAGAGGCTCTGAGCTCGGACGGCAAAGATTCTATAGCGAGAGTTCTAAGTGGTAGTGCGTATTGAATCTCGTGCATCGGCGCTACACAGAATGTATGACGGAGAATTGTGAACCACAAGAAAGATTCCGATCTAAAAGCTCTCAATGCACTCGAGTTCGGGAGATTGAGATTACCTGATCTAATGGCCAGAATCTCACCCATCTTCTTGAAGGATGATTGGACAGCTCAAAAGCGAGCCACCTTGGCTCGTGATGATACGTAACAGCACGTCGTCAACATGTGAGGTCCTGTTTGTCACAAGGTATCATTTTACTCAAGGATTTGTCCCTGCTCATCCATGTTTCAGTAAAACTGAGATATCTTTTTCTTTGTAAGTCCAAATTGAGTTTTGAGAAGTGTTGTGCGCTCCAAAGAACAAGAGGAACATCTCTATTCAAAGAGAATTTGACTATCTTGCTTCTAGAAGGCGTGGTGCACAAAGATTATAAAGGGTCAATCTATAGAGTTGTATTGAACATTGGAGGCGTGCACGCTGTGTCGGAGGCTGTAAACAACAAGTTGGTCATGGTATTACTCAGGGAGAGGTAATACGCAATTCAATTTTTTCTTCTAGGTTATAATTTCATGTTGAGATACCTAGAGTTGATTTAATGAATGAGATTATAAGTTTTATTGATTCAAAATTATACACCTAGTAAGTTGGCGCTTGTCTTGATAAAAAATAAATGCGCAAACGATTCATGGAGATCGTTGAGCATGTATAATAAATACTACAAAGATATGTTTTAGGCATACCTGAATCCATGACTGAAGAATAATAACTCCTTAATGTCTTCTGTGTGCTCCTTGTACAAAACGATCAATATTGGTGTAGTCTACTCTCTTTTCCTTTTGCTTTAGATCATTCGTCTCACTTAATTGGTCAGTGATAATTATATATAGGGATGAGGGTAGGGACCAACCAGGAAAAGAAATTAGGGTTTCCTCCCCATTAAGGAAACAATATCTTAGGTCCACACATAGTAATATATATTTCATACCATTAAGATGTGCTAATAGAATCCAATATCTCCATAGAGACCACTTACCATTATTGGATCCTTTCTGCTTACTCCATCTGTAATCAATACCACTAAATCGATTTTAAAAACAAATCTTGGACTATGCTAGCCTATTTAATTGAAAATCTTACAATCTCCCACTTGGGCAACATATGTCACAAGTTTTAGATTTTAAAATTTATTTAAAATGACTCTTTGATTTAGATAAACTGAATGCGACCACAAATAAAATAGTGTTGAATTGAGTGCTCCTTAAACCAAATGTCTTAGTCTGAATGAGAATTACAAACACCCAATCGTATTGATCATCACATCTAAAATGACATGGGACCAAACACGTCAAAGTATTCATAACCTCACTGACTTAGGATGAACATTATGAATGTGTGGTATGAAAATAACATGTAATAGTGATCATCATGTCTATTTCCAAATTGGTCCAGGCTCAAAAACCAAATGAGCCCTATGAGACAAATACCGAAGGTTTAACTACAAGCGTCTCCTAAATGCTCAAGCTTCAATCAAAGAAGCTCATTGGGACTGGTTCTGAATGTCCCGATACACTAGTACCAGACTTCAATCGAGGTTTTACTAGCGACTGGATGTGTGTGTATTGACTAGAATCTCAGATACCGAATGTGGTAAATACACCACATATAACCTCAATATTCTGGAGGAGGCAAATAAATGAGTGCATACACATAACCAAATGGCCATAATAAAAATGCATATATATTCTTGAGAATAATAATAATGCATCATATATATAAAATAAAACTGAAAGTCAAATGTAACTGAACATATTAAACAAAACTCTCACTAAGAAAATGCATAAAAAGAACTAAAAAGTCCCATATTAATGATATGTTTTTAAAAAACTTTTGGAATCAAACTCTTAACTATTTGACAAATAACTATTGGAATCCATTGATCTTTAGATAAATCTGTTTGATTCCTCCCACTTTTTCATAAAGAACCTTAGTTTGAACAAAATTAGCAACCATTGGCTAAGAAAGTACATCAATCTAAGGTTAAAATCCATTATCATAATAGTCAAAGAAATATTAAATGATCAATTACATTCCCCAAAATTGAAAGCATTTAAGGTTTTAATAGAAAGTGGCTAGGAAGTCAGAGCTGGCAAATATAATCATACATATTTACCAAAATATACAATATACAAGAACAGAAGACATATTAACATCCCAATAATATAATTAAATCTGACTAATTGGGCTATTAATGAGATTTATCCTAGTATTATTTTCAATAACTGTAGGAAAATAAAAACTGTGGAAAGATCCAACGTCATCGGGGTCACACCTATGGTGGTAAGATCGCCCAACACGTAGTGAAATATTTCACATGTGAAGCGAGACGCTCAAAACAACACCACTCTGAAGATTCTGTCACCTGTGATGGCAAGATAAGAACCTCCAAAGCTATGAAGCCTAAAACGTCACCCTTACACTATCAAGCAAAATCAATCAAATAAAGACTCACCTGTGGTGGCAATAGCACATTGTTCGTCATATGGTCTCCTTGACTGCAACCCATCCGAATAGTCAATAATGATCTCACAAACTCAATATCTAACCCACTAAGTGAAAACATAATTACTGAAATTATGAAAAGTTATAGACTTGGATTACTAATAAATGTCCGTGGATTTAGATTTGGGTACAAACAACAAGATGAACTATTTCAGTATTTAAAAAAAAAATTCATTATAAGCCCACAAAAGCAACCCACTGTAAACCCAAACAGTCACTATGGAAACACCATAATTTTATAGTTATCAAAGTGAGTACATTTTAGTATGACAGTTTTGTACTTCCAGCTATTATCATAAATAAAAAAAAAAAACTAAATATGACAATTTTTTATAGTGACAATATGCTAAATATGAAACTTCATAACATTTATTCATGATAACAGAAAACACATGAAATATGTTACTTTATCTATAATTCATTAGATATACGAAGTTGTATACAAGTATAAACTTTCAGCCCAAATGACTTTAATATCTAATATAAACATTAGCATATAAACTTTAAGTCAATCATAATAAAGTCTCTTAATTTCTGTATATTAATAGTTCATTAGCTGATAGGGCATATGAACCAAATAATTCACTAAATCAAAATAACAATAAATTATTAACAAATAAAGGTAATGTGAGCTTAGATCCATGGTAAGTGTAAACAACTTCATAGGCTTTATACCATAAACCACTAAAACTTTAATGGGTTCATTTAAATCATTCAAGTACGATATATCTATTTTATCTCGATCCATTTTCAATAAAATTGGACTTTATCACAAGTACACATAGGACATATAAAATTCAAAGAAGTATTACTTAAACAATGCACTTGTAATATTTTGAATTATAATAGGGTGTCAAAACTCATAATTGAGTGCATTGTGACGAAATCGAATGTCACGGGCGATAAATATAGCATCGAAGGAAACATCAAAATATCATAAGTTGGCTTAAAAGTCATAAAACGATAAGTGTAATGTACATAATAAAACATGTATAATGCATCTATCACCCTTAATAGGATAATATTTTGTTCTCCTACTAATATAAGAGAGTGGGAGCTAGATGACCTAATAAAAGCATCAATTATTAGAGTTAATATCAGTTCATATTAGAACTAGATTTAACTGTTGGATTGAACAAACATGGTCAAAAAATCAATAGTATAAATAGATTTCAGAAGTCATTTCAATAAATCAAAATCAAACAATTTTTTTTATTCCACTTACATAAACTATTTATGGTCTATCCAATTATTATACTACAAAATTGGATTTCATTAAAACTATGATGAAAATAGTTAATAAATCATCAACATATATAAGCAACGTAGGGTAATCTTGTATCATAACATCTCAAATGTGAATATAAGTATCAACATTAATATTAATTTTTAAGATATCAATTCCACCCACAAAGAATTTTCACTAAAACCTAAGTCATAATATTTTATAATCGAAAACCCATAACGAATAGATCATACCAATAACATAGTTCAACTTAGTGAGATTCATGTGCATTCACTGTAATGATTATATCACTCAAGAGTTATAACTGAAACTGCATCCTTATCCTTTAGGCTAAAAATGCACTAGTTTTCTTGTAAATCCCATTTTACTGTGAAAAGAATAATAACTTAAGGTCCCTTCATCTTTGGGCTTATAAACCTCTAGGTTACTGCCATTTTCTTTAACTTTTGTGACATCACCTTTAGGCAAATGTCACCTACTATGCTGCCCTAGGAAAAATCGTAGAAAAATAAGATATGTCACTTTGGTGGAATTCACCTCACCCTTTCATGGTTCTCTAGAAATGCGTTATGTAGCTAATCATGTGTAGAATCTTACATCCGATTTAATTCTAATATATTTATGGGTAATTTACAGCGCCACCCCCTGAAGAATGCCAATATTAAAGGGACACCCCCTCTCTTTCACCAAATTGGACTCGGACCCCTTGCCGTCAGTCATCGTTACAAAATATATAAAAAATGCTAACATCAGCAATTCAAATTTTTCTTAAATACCATTTTGCCCTTAAAATAGGGAAATACCAAAATTTCCCTTAATGGTTGTATTCCCAAATTCGAGTGAAGATCCCTTCCGCCACCGCCGCCTCTGCTCCATATCCGCCGCGTGAGTCATTGAGTTGGAGAAGAAAGTCGGAGTAGTCGATCGAGAAGCCAGCCCTGCACCGGAATTCTTCTCAGTCGAAGCTCTAGTTCCTCTGCGCTGAAGCCCTCTCAGTCTCAGAGAGGAAGCCAAAGTCGAGTTCAATTACAATGACGAACTTCTCTGGTGAATTCGAGCTGATTTTTGGGGAGAAGATGTCGCCATCGGCATCGGATCTCAGCGTGGAACCATCTTCGCAGAAAGGAATTTATGAGGAGGAGAAGATTAAAGTAGTTGTTTCAGAATGGTAGTCGTCGGCGATCAAACCAAAGAGCTCTCGCAGAGGCGGAAAAATTGTCACCGGTTTAGCTTCCGTCCTCAAAGAAAAACCATAAAATTTTGTTCTTTCCCTTTCTCTCTTCCAGATAATCAAAATTTCATATAATCGTATAACCTTTTGATCCATTCACCCTTCTTTTGTTTCTCAAGGGTTTGTAAGAAGGAAAATCATCTACTGATATAAGATCATACAATAATACTAGTAGTGAGAAAATAACAAAATTTTATACCAAGAAGAAGAAGAAGAAGAAGAAGAAAGGTTTTACGGGCAAACATTCAAAGTTGCCGTTGACGTCAAGGATGTTGGTTTCTAGAAACTTTCATTACTCAGCTGTCGTCGAAGATGACGGTCGACAATGAGCTGCTCAACTGATTCTTTGCCACACGGCAATTATTATACTATACTATACTGCTTGCAACCGATAGTGCTTACGAGAAGTAAAGAGCTTCTTTTCATTTTTCTTCAATTTAATCAAATCCTTGTTTTGATTCGATTCAGTTTTTTTTTTTTTTTTTGAAA
>NC_056559.1:3833663-3844857 GCF_013358625.1 Macadamia integrifolia
TTTTTTTTTTTTTTTTTTGTTGAGTTGCAGGCTTTTATTAGCCAAATGGGTCTATGTTTATTCGGTTCCATTATCGTTTTTGCCTTCTTCTTCATGCAATCTATTTCTCAACAACGGTATATCCTATGTCATAAAAGGGCACCAAGCTCAATAAAGTTTACTATACAAGTAAAAATGATGCTTGCTTGGTTTGTTTGTGTGGATTCATTTATTTTGAATTCCACCATCTAATCCAAAACCAAGTCCAAGACAAAGCCAAAGCCCAAGAGCCCACCATTTTTCCTTAATGGATAGCCCATAACTTAAATAAATAAATATTAGGATTGAGCCCACCAACCCAAACTAAAGCCAAACATAATTTAAATGTTGGGCTTGAGTCCATTACAATTTAGATTTATTTATTTATTTATTATTATATTAGAAAAAGAATTAGAGAGGGAATATTCCCTCTCCATCATTTTCCCAAAACATAATTGGACTTGAGAATGAAGGAACGCCATGCCGATGTCGGCTTTGATCGAGAATTTGTTGCAGTTAAAAGAGAAGAAACTACACCAGACGTTCATCAAGTGGGCTGAGATTTATGGATCAATTCAGTCGATTACAACCGAAGCCTCGAAGATGATTATTATGAATTCTGCAGACGTTGGCAAACGGGTACCTAGTACCCTCTCCCTGTCACTCTTTTGGTGCATCTATAAATCTGTAGAGTTGATTGATAATTTTTTTTTTGTCAGAACCGCTTTCTAATTTTTTTGGCTTTTCTTAATATATATATATATATATATATATAAAAGACAAAAGGGAAATCGAATAAGGAGAAAAGGGTTCTGATACTGGAAACTACCGTTGCATAGGGCAGCTGATCCCGATAGCCTTAATCGAATCAAGATGATTAAAAAAAAAAAAAAATAGTTACCGCTAAATCCAAATCATGACATTAATAGCCAAATTAAAATAAATCATATCAGAATTACATTCCAATGAGGTAAATAAAAGTCGTGGCTTTTAGATTCAGAACAATACAAAAAGTGTATATGTATACAACCTATCGATTTCTATGAACGAGGCTCTGATACCATTGATAGAAAATAAATGAGGAAATGATTCATAGAGATCGATGAGCATGTATAATAAACACTACAAAAACATGTCTTAGACATACCTGAATCCATGACTGAAGAATAATAACTCCTCAACGTCTTCTGTATGCTCCTTGTATAACATGATCAATGTTAGTCTGGTCTACCCTCTTTTCCTTTTGCTTTACATCATTCGTCTCACTTAATGGGTCAGTGATAATTATATATAGAGGTGAAGGTAGGGGCCAACACTGCAAATAAATTAGGGTTTCATCCCCATTAAGGAAACAATACCTTAGGTCCAGACATAGTAATATATATTTCATACCATTAATGTGTGGTAATAGAATCCAATATCTCCATAGAGATCACTTACCATTATTGGATCCTGCTTACTCCATCTGTAGTCAACACCACTAACTTGGTTTTGAAAACAAATCTTGGACTATGCTATCCCACTTAATTGGAAATCTTACATGTCTAGCTTTTGGGGTTATTTCCCATGTCAGAATTACATCTCAAAATGAAGTAGGGATAGATGTTTCTGGACCATTGTAACGGTTGAAAAATTTTAGCATTGGAAATAATACAAAACCTTGGTGAGGGTATTACCCCATGGTGTAGGCAGGTTGGCTAAACGATGCATATATGGTGTATTGTTCATGTTTTACTTTCAATTTCATCTTGAAGTGCATGTGACTTGCAAAGTGGGTATGCACTATCTGATTTGTGGTAGCGAGGTGAAATTGCATACGTAGTTTATATGATTGGTAAAATTTATCAACGTTCAATCAGGATTTGCTTGAAGACAGTCACATTTAAAGTATATTGTGAAAAATTTTAGAGATGCTGATTCACCCCCTCTCAATGGGAATATCCCAATTTTGGGGTTTTTAACACTGCTTGTATGTGACTTCTTCCCTGGCTTTTCAATATATTGTGATTCATAGTAGGGTGTAGGTTTCAGGTTTCTAGGTTGCTAATGGTATAAGGTTTCATGGTTTAAATGTTTCAAAATTCTAGTTTCACATCTATTTTCAAGTTGTAGATTTCATGTTTATTGGGTTGTTCCATAGAATTTTCCTAGCAACCCCTCTCCTCTTCTCTATATTCTTAGAAAATTTCAAGTTGGTGTGGTGGAAGCCCTCCTGGGTGAGAGTGGTTACCACTCAATATTATATTACATAGAAGGGTTCTTGATAAACATTGACTTGCTCTCCCTGAAAGGACGTGATCTAGCCGCACCTTCCAGTACAGCTACCTTGTTACGGCTTCACTCCAATCACTAGTCCTACATTTGGCATCCCCTTCCTTGCGGTTAAGGTAACGACTTCGGGTATGACCAGCTGACCAGCTCCCATAGTGTGACAAGCAGTGTGTATAAGGCCCGAGAATGAATTCACCACTATCCTAAAGTTCTTCCACCAAACTATAATACAAAATCATCCCCAACGATCTTGGTTAGAGCAGCCATATACCAAACGTGAATACCACCAGAAGCCAGAGGCAGAGCACTTAGTAGAGAGACCCAGTCTTGAGTGAAATAAGTATCAGGACTTCAGTCGTTTTCAATAAAATTACTCATTTTTTTCCACATGGCAGATCTGATTAGGCTGAAATTTGCTAAACATATAAACCCTAAAGTATCCTGCTCAAATATCAAGCATACTAAGAGAATGCATTGTATACATGAGAGGGAAAATCCTTAAAGTAGAAATCTGGCACGTAGAGAGTCCAAAGCATTTCCTAAATAGCCATTGGTCAGAATTATAAAATCACTTTTCTTCGACGTGATAAAACTAGGGATGTAGACCACATAAGTTATATGCACTGCACAGTCCAGGGAAACTTTCACCTTATAGTTGTTTCTTACTTCTTTTAATATATATATATATATATATCTTATAAACACAACTTGGCCTTGTCGTGACCTAGGAAGGCATCCTTATTTCAAAAACGATGGATATAAGGCTATGAAAAAGGAGAGCCTAAAGTAGATATAGCAGAGAAGTTATTATGTGCCACTTGGTAGCATTAGGTGGGTGGACTATGAGTTACGTAGTAGTTATATTTATATGGGAATTAAGAGAGAAGTGGGGATCCGTTTAGTTATGTTAGCCATGTTAAGTAGAAAAATTATTTTAAACTAATTGTATTTCTTCAAATACCATAAAATAATATG
The DNA here is from genome assembly GCF_013358625.1 of Macadamia integrifolia. Lineage (NCBI taxonomy): Eukaryota > Viridiplantae > Streptophyta > Magnoliopsida > Proteales > Proteaceae > Macadamia > Macadamia integrifolia. The sequence goes on from NC_056559.1 coordinate 3,836,928, forward strand.
AAGAAATGATGTTTTGAATCCAATTAAACTCTTTGAGTTAAAGGTAGGCCTCCTCTATAAGCCACGCCCTAAGCTTGGTCCACAAAGCTAAGCCTTTTTTTCCCTATGCTATTTCTAATCTCTCTTCCACCCTATTTATCTCCAATTTGTTCTATTTTATCTTATTTTCTTTTAATTTCCTCGAATATTTTCTCTCTCCCTTCCACACATGTAACAGTGGTATCAGAGTCAAGTTGATTCTATGACTATGAGTATGAAGATTGAAATTATCAAGGCATGCGTTCATCTGTTTGAGACATGATGGCAATGTCTAACGAGATGGCAAAGATTTGTCAACATGTCCAACAAAGTTTTGCTAAGTTGAAGGAGGAGGAGAAACCTAGAGATGGTAAAGATGTCAAGAAGATTGTTGACTGACCGACTCCCAAACAGGTCAAGATTCCCTTCAAGCTTGTTCTGGCTATCATTGATCTTACGTGCATGCATGCTACTTTAACCAGACTTGGCAGCAATTCCAACAATACTAACCCATTGGTTTTGATTAATCCTGTCATTGTCCACTCGGCTCAATTTGATGTAAAAATGTCAGAAAATGAGATGCAGACAAACATAAAAATTTGTCTCTCTTTGTGTTGAAACTAAAGTTTATGGGATCTGGGTGGGAAATTTAATTTATAATTTATTTTCCTTAAGGGCAAGGAAAAAATTTAAGAGGATGGAATGTTATATGCCACATGGCAGCATTAGGTGTTGGGTTAGGAGTTACATAGTAGTTATCTTTGTATGGGAATTAAAGGAGTTATGGGGATCCATTTAGTTATGTTAGACTTGTTATGTGGAATAATTAATTATATTTAGAGGAAATTACAGTGACCTCCTCTGGAGATTCTGACAATATCATGGCACTCCCATCAAAGAAAAGTGTTGCAACCATCCCATATTTAGAATAATAGTGTTAATTGACAACAACTTAAAACATGAAAATACCAATTTATCCTTTCCTTATGAGCCACTCACAAAGTGAACCGATAAACCCATTGTCCATTGCCTAAAAATATGGAGTGACTTGATAAAGCGATTTGATTCTCTTCTCCATTGGCAATCTGAGAAGTGGCCGCAACCTGAGCGATTTCTCTCTCCCCTTCGATCTTATTGAAACTCTAGTTTTCCTAAAGTCTGCAACGAATTTCTCTTAAGTTTTCTCAATTCCTTCTTAGAGGAATTCATTGGTATATCTTCTAGCCATGTGACCCTAGTTCTCTGAGATCTCCTTATTGAGAGAGGAATCCCCCTAAATTTGACTCAACAAATTGTGGAAACGCAACCCTAAAACGATACAGAAGATAATGGAAAAAACAAGAACAAACAATGCACACAGATTTATGAGGTTCGGCAAGATTACCTACGTCCCCGGTGAGATGAGATCCTACTTCACTGTCAATGGAGAATGGGGTTGCAACGTTCGTCCCTCACACTTCTCAGTATTGCTTGCATTACAGAAAAAGAAACCATCGCTACAAATATATAGTGAAAAACCTTAATCTGAAAAGTACACAATTGCCCTCAAATAAAAAATTCGAGCGGGGAGTTGCGCCCCCCTACACCCCCTGCTTTGCAGAGGGGCCTCCTGCCCTTTGCAAGCCCCACGGCCCACTAACAGGCTAGTGGGACCCTCGTCCTGCCTGTCGAGGTGCTGCACAAGTACTCCCAGATTAAACTGCGATGGAATACAAGACATCATACACCAACACAAATTATCGCCTTTTGAATCCAATTAAACTCTTTGAGTTGAAGGTAGGCTTCCTCTATAAGCCACGCCCCAAGCTTAGTCCGAAAACCTAAGCCTTTTCCCCTATTTTATCTCTAATCTCTCTTCCACCCTATTTTCTCTCCAATTTCTTCTAATTTGTCTTATTTTCTTTTAATTTCCTCCACTATTTTCTCCCTTCCACGTACAAAAAAGAGGTAAAACCCCCTATTTGAATATGAGAAAGATCAGGAAATAGGAGTAACTTGATGCTAGCTTTATCATACTGCTCACTCCACTTAGTCTTCTTAGTGGAAGGGTTCAGCCGTTCAGGTTCAATGAATGAATGAGAGTTGTTTAATAAAGAAGCAGAACATCGCCGTCCATGGTGGCAAAGTAAAAACGAGATATTGATTTATTCGACTCTTTTGTAAGTGCTGCGTCGCAAACTGATAAGAGGATGGAGAATGCCAAATAATCATGTTGGAATTAAAACCCATTTCTTTTAAAGGCTAAAGCGAGAGTATTCCCTTGTAGATGTGAAACTCAATTTTATTTTAACCATTTTGGATGTTAATTGGGTAAAACTAAGCCACTGACATGGTTCTAAAGCTCGATCGGATCGGTTGGTATCACCCGAATTGGATTGGTATTACATGTGATCGATCTGATATCGATTCACTGGTATGGCCTAAAGTGTAAGAATGTGCTAAAATTTTATTTTTATTAAAAGCAAAGGTAAATCTGTCTGACATAGCTGATTGATATTTGATTCAGTCCGATCCAGATTGAAATTTGATTAGTATTTGTTCATCAGTTTATTAGTATTTGTTCATCAATTTACTAACCTTGGCCACTGGTTGGTAAGAAGACATTATTTATTGGCAAGATGTCAAATTTGAGGCTTAAACTTGTTGCTATGGCTACATTTTGTTGTAAGGCATATTAAACAAAATAGAAATGAAATCTTCAAACCTAAAAAGAAAAATTGTTGTGCCACTAACTCCAAATCTTTTTATATTTGCTATCAAAATTTTATTTTACTTTGTATTCAAATCCCTTGGGTTTGAAAATTAAAATAAAAGTTGGAAAAAAAAACCATCTCCTGCTGGCGTAGGATGGGCCCAGAGCTATAGTGCGAAAATACCATGCTACTTCATGCCCAAGGTGCTAAAGATGTTGGTGTGCACCCCCTCATGTTTCCTGCACCAATAAGAAAAGATTCTTTTTCCCATAAAAATTACATTTGAAAAGCTTCAGTACTAAATATGGGAAGACATTTAAGTAATTTATATATTTATGTTAAGTAATGAATACAAAGGTTTGATTTGAGGTTTGAAACTTTTCATTTCACTTCCTTTTAATTTCCCTTGCAATGAGACATAGCCTTATATTCCTAAAGGGGAGAATGGTATGTGTTTTTTATTTTTATTTGTTTTTCCAATTTAGATATAGTGTTGTTTATTTAAAATATTTTCTTTTTGACATCCCTTAAGGTTTTAAATAATATAACTCTACTTTTTTTCCCTCTTCATATAAATCCTATCATTTTATATGTATAATTGAAATCCATGGGAGACGATGGTAGCTCTTGAGAATTATATGTTGGTAAGCCATTTCAAATTATTTTGAAATCTTTTTTCTACCCTTGAACTTTATAAACTTTTGGAAATAAGACAATGAATAATCAAAAGAATATTACATGTTCTAAATACACATAGAGGTGTCTGAAGAAGCTAGTTTTGTGAAATTTGACTTACTGACCAACCACCTAGTAATAATGCCATGAGTACTAATTCCTAAATGAAGTTGTTGAATTTTCTTTTAAGGGAGAGGGTTTGCTATGATGCCAAAGTCCGTTTCCTACCATGAGAGGGTGGGAAACCGAATCATTTAGTAAGGGATTTAATGATGCTAGAGAGTGTAGGATCCACAAGTGGGATGTGAGAAACAATGAGTAGGAATCTGCACGTACGCCGGCATCATGGAATTATTTTTTTCTTCCATTTAATTTTTTCTTTGGGGGGGGGGGGGTGTTGGGTGGAGTGTATTTGTTTATAACTAACATGGAAGGAGATGCACACATCTCAATCAACCATGGATCGAAATTGGGCCATATTTCTATTCAAGGAAAATTAGGTTATACAATTTTACACATTACCGATGATATCTTCCTAATTAAACAGTCAGTCAAATTGTTAAACTCCCTTGAAATATATTTGAAAATAGAATTCAAATGTAGTCTCAATATCAATATCTAGTGTCATCCCCCAATGATTTGGGGTCTGAATTGACCCAGTTCATCACTCTCTAGGAACTTTTGAAAACCTTCAATTCCTTAATCTGCCAACCACTCTTGCACTTGAATATACTTGATAGAAAAATCTCTCTCTCTCTCTCTGGTGAAGATAAAAAATTCTTCATTTGATTTAATTCCCCAAACACAAATATAAATTGAAAAAAAATAAAAATAAAAATCATAACTGCAAATAATCATTCGCTTGATTCCGCAATTACCTCGCATTTAAATTAAATTTGATAAATAATATTTTCTTTTGCAATTTTCGAGGGCAGTTATTCCCAAATCATCCACACTCATTACGCTCCATGTTGCATGGAATCTTACCATTTTGAATATGATTTCCTTTCTCTTGAAGACTACTACTGGTAATCTCAAAAAATAAGACCAAAGACTACCATAATCATGCATGGTTTGCAAACCCAATGACAATCCTTTCCAGAAGATTACAAGTTTTAAAGATCAAAGCTTCACTTAAACTCGGTTGCCTTTATAATAAATAAGTCAAAAAGAAAAAAAATATATTAAGAATCTCTCTCTCTCTCTCTCTCTCTCTGCATGTGGTGCCACACAATGGCAGTATAAGATATGATACTATTGCCGATCAAAACAGAACAGAAAAATAAAAGAAACACCAATCGGTTGCGTAAGCTTAGTTAGGAATGTGGGAGCATATCCATACAAAAGCACATGTAGTGCTTAATATATAATCTCATCATGGTTTAAGAAATAAATATATATATGTTATCTCCGTCAAGTTCAAGTGATTCCCCCTTGAAATGAATCTGATGTTTTCTTTCTTGAATCAAAAACTTCTTTTACTCTTTTCCCCGACATATTTAATAGAAAATTGGGGTGTCAGGAGGTCCTCCACATATGCTTGATACGTCGAATATTAGAAACAGTATTTATTTAATTATTTTGTCAATCAAAATAATTTATTCAATTAAATGGAGGAAAATTTCCACCGACCCAAATAAAAAAACAGAGGGAGAAAGGGAAGAAGGAAGGGGAAAAGAAACCAAAGTCGAGAAAGATAAAAACATAGGAGGCAATTAAGCAAGTGACTAAAACTAGAATATCGTCAACAATGGAAGTACCTGTCTTTTTCGAGGCCCAAACCACCAAAGCACTTTCTAAAGAAATCATCAGATGATGAATACCTGAGCTCTGGGCTAATAATAAATAATTAAATTAATGAAGGGTGCATGGTCTTTTTTTTTTTTGGTGAAACATAAGGTGGCATCCTGTCACCAAGACTAGTGGAGTTGAAAAGTTTCATACAGCTTCCGAAAGAAAGCTTGAATGATAGATTGTCAATCATTTATCAACGTAAGCAATAGTTTTAGCTTCAGGTCTGCAAGTGCCGCTTCCTATTACATATGGTAGTCCTTTGCTTGGTAGCTGGACTAGTGAAGTGAGAATTTGTAATCTTCTTTTAATTATCCCTTATCTTATTTCCAAAAATAATATATGTAAGAGTAAAAAAATGATTTTTTAAAATTATTTGAAACTAATTTGTCATTATGTCATTTTTAAAAGCTGCATACTTTTAAGTAGACATGTGAAATGACAGGATTTACCCTTACTAGAAAAAAAATATGTTATATTAAAAGGATAAAATAGCAAAGTTGTAAGTTTTTTTACTCACCTTTGTTACAACATTATTTTTCCTATAAATAATAATTTCAAGGGTAAATTGCCTCGTAAGATAATATTTACTTGGTTAGCCAAAACTGTACCATGTGGTAAGTGTAACATCCCAGCCCCATTAACATTGGCAGAATGTTGTTCTCTTTGACTCATGGATCTCAAGGCTTAAAAGGTATTGTACCATGTTAAGGAGGTTAAAAGTTATCAACTAGCCCAGCAACCCCCTTCTAGACGATGTAGGACTAAAGTTTACACACCTTCATCGATCTCCCAAACCCCCTGATATTTTTATTCTTGGTAGAAACACTTCACCGATCTCTCATGTGAATTCGTTGCATTTACCATACTTTTGAGTGTCACAGTAAATCATGGACCCAAATTTTGTAGACAAACACACTCAAAGTTTTCCGTGCTACCCACCTATTGAGTTTCAACCAATTGAAAGTGATAAAATGGCAACGTAAAGCCTTCAGAATCTAAGACTATAGGATTCTAGCAAAAAAAAATCTAAGACTATAGGATGACCATGGGAGTGTCATGCCAATACATGAATGAAAATTCATTGGTGCAATTTCTAGAATTTGATTGATTTGGAATATCGTCACATCGTCATGGGCCATAATTTCAATTTTCCCTTTCAATATTTATGTAAGGTAAAAACAATAATGTGTTACATATATTAATTTTGTCAATTAATCATATATCATTAGATATCCAAAATTATGCATTTCTTTCTGTTATTTTTGTTGACAGTATAAAACATAATCGGATATCATTGGATATCTATATACTTGATGGATTTGATTTTAAATACTTAGTTGAAAAGATCAGTAGAAATCAAATCAAATTTTGATATCAACATCAATAATTCAATCTTATTCCAACTTAATAGGATCAACGACATCGATCCGATCCCATTATGTTAATTGATATGAATTAATGCTAGTCTGTTTGATCATATCTCTATACATGATACCCTAGTGTCAACATAGAAGTGTTGTAAATAGAAAAATAAAATGTACTTATCTTGACTGAATGGCTACAAACGGATAGTCATTGCAGTCGGGACGACATCATGAGCTAACATGAACTCGTTTACTGTAACAGGAAAAGTCATAATTGCAATGCAAAAACGGTGGGGTTAGTCGTGCCATCGGTTTAAGGTTGTAGATACACCCTATGATGCAATATGGGTTAATTATGAGAATCAGCCTTCGAAATGAAATAACTCTGTAAGCTCTTCTAGCAGTTGTTACATTCACTTATTGGGTTACATCGGGAAACAATCAGGTTGAGAGAGAGAGAGAGGGTGCTAGCGTACCCTCCCTTGTGACTCAGAGAATTTTTTTCTTTATTTTATATATACAGTTTGGGATTCTGTTTTTTGTCCAAGAGTATGACCTATGTTAGCGCTCAATGGTCTATTGCTATCGTCCCCCAATAGGGGTAGATATGTCATTTCATAATAGGAAAAAGATAAACATATGGGGACGTTGATGTAGGCCACACTTTCAAACATAAGACATTTTCCCGTACATATACGATTATATACAACGATTGGGGTACTAGAACAAGAAAATAAAGTCCTTTTGCCCCTAAGAGAGTCAAGTGCACACTGGAATCAAAATTTTTTTTAAATCAATACAAATACAATTACCAAACCACATCTTGGGCATGCTAGTATTGATGGCCTCATTCGTGATTTGAATGCACTATCTTATATTCTTTCTCTGAATACATTGGCATTACAATAAATTTATCTATATATAGAGCTTTAGGTCCTTCACAGTGCCTTATCCTATATTGTGGCTCATGGATTGCAAACTTTTATTGTTGAATCTGATTCTCTTGTGGTTATTCAATCTTTCTAGGAATCTCATCATCATCTATCATAGAAGTACAAGACAACTCCAACAGAATGTCAAAGGATGTTGAGCCAATTGAGATGTGTCCACATCTAGTACCAGTTTCTTAAGGAAAATAGAGTTGTGGAGTGGATTGCTTGTAATGCCTCATTATCTCACTAATCTAGTTTTGTGTTTGATCCATCCCTCAGTGGTTTATATGAACTTTTACAAGATGATGTATGTGGACTCCCTAGAGTCAGAATTTTGTCTAAAATATACATAAAGTCAGTTTTCTTTCTTTCGCTTAGAAAAAAATGAAAGGACTTTGAACCCTAGACAAGGCACTATCCAGCAATTATATACTCAATCAAGAATGGAAACCCC
>NC_056559.1:3844877-3869506 GCF_013358625.1 Macadamia integrifolia
GAACTTTTACAAGATGATGTATGTGGACTCCCTAGAGTCAGAATTTTGTCTAAAATATACATGAAGTCAGTTTTCTTTCTTTCGCTTAAAAAAAAAAAAAACATGTGGCCCATCAAGTCATTGGCTTTCAGTGTACTGATTCATTTTTACAAATAGTGGAAAAATAATAAAAGGAGATGGATAACATCATCATACAACATTGAGCCAAACTGAAATAATATCTCATTTGAGATTTGAAATAAAATTACTCAGAATGTTGTAGTGAGTCTGACTCAAAAAGAAATAGGCATCTCGTCCATTCTTGGGATTTGCCTCTTATTCTCCCACCCTTCGCCTTAATTTTGTTGTATCATCTTTGATTTTATTTTTTTCCATCTCCCTTTTTTTTTGTGTATTCCTTTTGATGTGTGTTTGATCTTCCTTTAATTATGATATGAGACGCAAATTGAAACCAGATAAGAGACTCACGAAAGATTAGCAAAAGTGATCATTAAATCACATTTATCAGTAACTATTAATCTACAACTACTATATATTTCAAGAAGATTAAAACAATCAAATCAATAACCTTTCTTAGGTTTACACATTAGAATTCAAATTCAACTGCCTAACTGTCCGCCATTGAGTTAGAAACTCACCGGGTAAAATATATAAAAGTATCTAATTCAATTGGGAAATAACAATGATATTTCATAGAGAGTGTAATTATGGAAGTCTAGATCTGTGTTTGGGGGTACAGAAAACCAAGTGAGAGGTGTCATGTACATAGATGAGCTACGAGAAAACCATGTGAGTTCCACAGCTCTTGTCTTTAGCCTCCACCAGTTTTGTCTTTAACCTCCACCAGAAGATAACCCCCGTTTGGGTGTTAACAAATAGAAAGAAAACCCGGAGAAAACTCCGCTACTTTCCCAAACAGACACGTGGAAATAATCAAGCCCTGGGGAGTGATTAAATATAATAGAATTCCTTCTTTCCTGTCCTAGACAGACTCCAATTGCATTTAGCAATTTCTCCTTTCCCCCAAAAATCCTACTCTGTCCCAGAAATTAAATATTAATAAAATGCTTAATAGTCGGTAATCAAACGCGATCTCTACGCCGAAAAATAATGGCATTCATGTAATTTTGTGGAACTTTATGGAATATCTTGGAGGTTGCCATCTATAAAAAGCCTATGCATAATGGATTGCTCCCTCACTGTTTCAAAGCGAAGCAGTCTTCTTCTCCTCTCGCAATCGAAAATGGTTGCCGTCACTCTCTTGTCAGTGCTACTGTGCGCCACCTTCCAATTCTCTTTAGCCTTCACCGACGGTAATCTCCAAGGCTTTCCCTTTTCACTCTCATTGTCTTGTTTCGTTTGAGTAGTGGGAACTGAAATGGGCATTTTCCTTTTTTCCTACTTATTTTTCCTCCTCTCTTTTTGTTCTCCAATTTTGAGTTTCTTACCATCTGAAAACTCTAGATCCAGTCTTCTTTCATGATTCAATATATAGTAACATGTATATTCTTCTCTAGGATTGATGTTTCCACCGTTAGAGTGGAATCTAGTAGTTCCTTTACTGGAAGATCCATGTGGGGGGTTAGATCAAATGACCTAATTACCCTTGTTGCGGGGCATGAACCTCATTTAGCCAGGGGAGTTCTCCGGTCATTTGCATCGCTACTCAGAAGTTTCTGCTCTGCTACTATGGGTCAAAGAAACCGATGGAATCTCCATCATTTAATGGAGCATACACCATAAAGGGCAAATCTGTCATTATAGATCAAATTATACGTCTTCCATGTGCTTCTCATGTGGGCGTAGCTGGCAAGATTCTTGAGTTCAAAATTAATTAACAATATGGTTGAGTGAATTGTCATTAATACCCTCCATTTGTTATGGTTTGCAGGATTATTACCCAATGGGAACTTCGAACAAGGGCCCACATCTTCGGAGATGAAAGGGACTGTGGTGATGGACACACACGGAATACCGAACTGGGAGCTATCGGGATACGTGGAGTACATCAAGTCAGGCCAAAAGCAGGGAGACATGGTAATGGTAGTACCGGAGGATGGCCATGCGGTGAGGCTGGGTAACAACGCGTCCATTAAGCAGAGAGTGAACGTGACCAGGGGGGTGTATTACTCCATCACGTTCACTGCTTCTCGCACGTGCGGTCAGGAGGAGAAGATCAACATCTCGGCTTCACCGGATTGGGGCGTGTTACCAATTCAGACTATGTACAGCAGCTATGGATGGGATTCCTATGGATGGGCGTTCCTTGCCGACGATAACGTGGAGGTGGATATTCTGATCCACAACCCAGAAAAAGAGGATACCTCCTCTTGTGGACCCCTCATTGATTCTGTCGCCATGCGGACCTTGTATCCTCCTAAGCGCACCAACAGTGAGTTTCTTCCCTTCTTTCTTACTGTATCAGTGTATATTTCAAATCGAGTCTGGAATCTGGATAAGCAACGTGGGGAGAGAAGTTACGCTCCCCACATGGGATTCCAAAGGATTCCAGTCATTGGTTACCCAATGTGCAGCCCATGGTTGAGAGGACTTTAGGATACCCATCTGTGTGTTGAATTGCGTGCCTAGATTATTTTAGTTGAATGCATACGAATCATACAGAAATACGGGAACCTGATCCAACCTCAATGCAGGAGAGAATCTTGAATCCCAATCCATGATATAAATATTCGTATAAAGAATCTAATCATTTAATGCATGATTAATTTGTGATTTAATACCCCATGAATTATGGAATTTCATATGAGAATAACCTCTTAAATTAACTAAGGGCTTGTTTGAAATGTCTATTAAACAATGCAGAGAACATGTTGAAGAACGGTGGTTTTGAGGAAGGGCCATACTTTGTACCAAACACAACCTGGGGAGTCTTGATCCCACCTAACATCGAGGACGAGCATTCTCCACTGCCAGGGTGGATGGTAGAATCGCTGAAGGCCGTGAAGTTCATAGATGCTGAACACTTCGCGGTTCCACAAGGGAGGCGTGCGGTGGAGCTAGTGGCCGGAAAGGAAAGCGCATTGACGCAGGTGGTTCGAACCATCCCAGGTAAGGTCTACGCACTGGAGTTCTCCGTGGGAGACGCGAACAACTTGTGCACAGGGTCCTTGATGGTGGAGGCCTACGCAGGGAGAGCGATTCTCAAGGTGGCCTACGAATCACAAGGAAAAGGTGGGTCGAAGCATGCGATTCTGCGGTTCACGGCGGTGTCAACACGGACGAGGGTGATGTTCCTAAGCAGTTACTATACCACGAGGAGCGATGACATGGCCACACTCTGCGGGCCTGTGGTCGATGACGTGAAGCTGCTCGGAGTTCGGAAGGTACGACGTAGCTGAGTATGGTGAGGTGGTGGTGGTGGTAGCAAAATAGTGGATCGTATCGCTTGGGGCGCCGATGCGCTTCACGTGCGTAACAGTTTTAAAATGTTGTTTTCCGGTGTGAGAAAATTTGTAGTAAACATCTGGATTGTATCGCTTGGGGCGCCGACGCGCTTCACGTGCGCAACAGTTTTAAAATGTTTACTTTTCGGTGTAATACTGATAATGCAAGCGAAGCGAATCGAGAGAGACAGACAAGGAGATATCATTACGTCAGTTCTCAGTAGATATATAATACAGTGTGCACCTAATGAGGATATGGGATGGAAGTGGAGCTATGTAGTTAGCTGTGGTTTTTTTATCAAGTGATCGTAAATCCTTGGAAAAATAAAGAAAAATACAGGATTTGAAAGTTGAGGACTTTGAGGTGTTATCTTTGGTGTTGAATTCTTCCGTTCTTCGTTTTTTAAAGTATGCTACCTTTTTTTTTTCTCATAGCCTGATGAGTTGGGCGAGTCAATCAAACTTGTTCAAGCCGAGTCCTTTTTAAATCGTTCAATAAGAAAGGTAATTTAAAGCATCAATATCCGAGTTAGAGTTGTTAATGGAAGATTGATTGTTCATAGTCATTGTGGATGTACTTCACATCAGGAGGATCAACTGGTTGTTAGGCCTGATCGAGACAAAAAATGGGGTATATTATCGACATCTGAAAGAAGGGTATCAAGTTCCAAGGCCACGATTTGGTACTCTCATTAAAAAATAGTTCTTCTATCTCCTTTGAGTCATTTCAGATTTCTCATTATCCCAATCCTCCATCTAAAGCTTGCCATGTCATCATGTAATTGGCATACAATGCGACATATTTTCCCTTGTTTATAATGCAAGCAGCCCATCCAGTAATATTTTTCGTATGCTCAGTGATTGTCGGACATATCAGTAATGTTGGCATAATGTTTGGTAAGAGAAGTGTAACATGTCCATGTGAGAGATCCATTCCTACAATGGGTTTAGAATATTAAAAAAAATGTTTGGTTTTACCTTAGCAAAAATGACCCGATTCTTATGTATCCATAGAAAATAGCAAGTTACAATAAGTTGCTACATAAATTATTCAAGTCATTAGCAGGTACAATATCAGAGTTAATTAAATATATACTGATGCGGTAAAGATTGACCGGGTGATCTTCCCTGCAGTTCCTAATGCTCCAGCCAACCTGCACAGAAGAGATGACAAGGGAGAGCCGGGCTGACCCCACGGGGACTCTCCGATGCCTAAGTCAGATCTTTCCACAACATATGCTCAAGAGAGCTTTTCCAATAAAAGAAGTGATTGATCTATCCTCTATGATGGAGGCTTACCTTGGTATTTATAGGCTGCTGATGGAGAGAGAAGGAGGGGTGTTTGTGGAGAGTCCAGTTTAGGCGTAGAGTCCTTGAGGGGGGTGACACTGTGATTCTAGGAATATTCTAGGTTCTAGGGCATATTCTGAGAATATACTCCATTGATCTCGGAGGTGCAAGTCGTGAGAGGGGTGGACACCTCTGATGACGTGTAGTGGATAGAGTCCTGCCCCCATGATCAGGGATCACGTCCCTTGAATATAGAAGTGGATGTGTGCACGTTTCTGGGTGCATTACTTGACTGTGTCGAGCCGAGGTGACAAGTTGGTTGAACCAAGGTGACTGGTAGCACAGCCTGATGGAGGGCCGAGGTGGTAGCACGGCCTGATGGAGGGCCGAGGTGGCAGCACGGCCTGATGGAGGGTCGAGGTGGCAGCACGATAAGATGGAGGGCCGAGGTGGCAGCACAGCCTGATGAGATGCCGAGGTGGCATCACGGCCTCATGAGATGCCGAGGTGGCAGCACTGCCTGATGGAGGGCCGAGGTGGCAGCACGGCCTGATGGAGGGCTGAGGTGGAAGCACGGCCTATTGGAGGGCCGAGGTAGCAGCACGCCCTGATGGAGGGTCGAGGTGGCAGCACGGCCTGATGAAGGGCCGAGGTAGTGGGTCAGTCCTGTTCAGGTTTGCATACACGCTTCAACCATGCTGAGGAATGGGACATATTTTACCTCATCACCAGTCCCCCACTCTAGTAGTTCAAATCAATCTGCTAGAGCATTTAATTCGATGCGAAACACGCTGCTTCACTTTCTCAGCTGAGGAATGGACAATTCATGTATAAAATGCAAGGAAATAATACCCTTGCCAAATTATGGGAAGGACCAAGAGATAAAATCAACAAAAGGGCTACAAAGGAAAGAAAATCCACTAAAGATGATTCACGATATAAATTGAATCCCCCAAAACCACAGCTTGACAACCAGAAAAAATAAATTGAAAATAAAAGCTTAGATAGAAAGGATGAGACCATGAAAACTTCTAATTTAATGGTGCTCAACTATGAGGCAGAGGCAACCCAAACACATCAAAGTCACCCACCAATTGTTATTTGGTAACTCGCTATAGGTCCAATCCCAATAGGATCTGCAAAGAGCAAACAACAAAGAGCAAGGAGGCATCACCTCCTCCTACTTTAAACTACTATAACTACCATAAAATTCTGCTTCCCAAAATGGTTAGAAGAAGATAAACTTGACCTTTGGAAGCTCGGATACTACCATCCCACAACAGACAGCACTATAATTTTTTCAAGTATTTTCAATTGGAAAGCTGTAGTTATGGAAAGCCAAATAGGAAGAAAGTTTTCCTTGCACGCATTTAGGTGCAATGAAAGTAAACCCATCGGGTCATTAATGTCTGCCCTATGGTACGAAGTGAACAATACTCCCCTTATACCCTGTCAACACCATTCAAATGCCTCAATCAAGAAAGGATCCCTTCTCCCTTGACAGTGGCTGAAGGAAACCATCCCCGTCAAACATAACCTTTAGCTAAAGAAGTTTCTCTACAAGTAATATGAACTACATAATGCAAACCTTCAGTATTTGGCATTTTTAGTTAGATCAACTCTGTTCAGCTTCAAAGTACTACCCAGAAACTAAAGCCAACTTTCAGTATTCGATTCAAAATTAAATAACACAAATCCACACAGATTAGCAGGAATAAAAATTAGGGCCAGGAATTATTACCCATCAGAGATCAACAAGACAACCCCCAAATCCCCACGTTACAGAGATGAAATCAGATCTGTGAATTAGTGCTTGAAATGATACCTGAGCTTAACGATAGTACTTGTCGCTGCAACTCTCTGTTGCTTGACGAGAGAGAGAGAGAGAGATGCCAAGCTCTGTGAGAGAGCTGAGAACATCAACCTTCGCAAGAGAGCAGAGAATGTTGAGCTTCGAGAGAAAGTAAAGATGGTTGTCGAGCTTCTCGAGAGAGGGTCGCCGAGCTTTGTGGAGAGTTGCAGCTTTTGGAGAGCTGTAGGGAGATAGGAGAAGGTAGGGCGTTGGGACTCGGATGATAATCCTCTATTTTTCTCATCCTTATTTTTCCTTGTTTTGCTACGTGCAGAACACGACACGTGGACAACTTTAAGATCAACGGTCAAGGTTGGGTGAGGATTATTACATCCGGTGCGTTGGTCTTAAAGTTGTCCACGTGTCGCATTCTGCAGGTAGCAAAACAAGGAAAAACAGGGATGAGAAAAACAGAGGATTATTTTCCTTGGGACTCAGATTTCACTTTTTTTTTCCCCCTTCACCTTGTTGCAAGAAACAAAAAAACAACCAATTAAGTCTAATTTGTTTATCTACTCTTGTTTCTAGGCAAAGAAATAGACATAAAATTCTATTTTTATTTCAAAAAACAAGTGAAACAAAACAGAAAAATCAAATGGTTTTTTGGGTGTTTTCCATTTTTTAGCACAAAAATATAAGAAAAACACGTTTCTAAAAACAAAATCAAATGGGTCCTAAATCTGTTTCTATTGTTTGATATTTTGTCTCCCTTACTTCTACGAGTGGGCACTATGGAATGAATTATTGATATCACTTTATTTCAAAGAAAATATTAAAACTTGTGATTAACACTTTTTCTTTAATTCCAATTCACGCATTATTTACCGAAAAAAACACGCATTATTGAATTGCCAAGGGATCAACAAATCATGGTTGATACAATGATAGTGGTAATAAATGGCCGAGATGACTTTCTTCATTTTCGATGGCCAATAAGGTATTAGCTTGTGAGACTCCATGGCCTCATTTGTTTGTCGGATAAAAAAGGTTGAAAAACTTTGTGAAGTGGGTCCCACATATTGTGGACTAGGTTGATAAGAAAAGGAAATAACGAAATATGTAATTTTTAGTGGGACCGAGAGATGGACACAAAAAAATTTTCATGAAGTTTTACCCCTAGTAGGACTTAGGAAGTGAATGGGGTGAGGAATGTTAACTACCACATCAGCAGACAACAATTATTACATTAAATGATCTTGTCTGATAATTTCCCCGGAGGGATCCTCTACAACGCAACCCCATGTTATAGATCATCTAGCGGGCACTGGAAGTCAACAACTGGCACTGACAACATCGGGTGGCCTTACACACGATGTTGCAACAAGAGTCTGCTACATGCAAGCATTGGAATGATTTCTTATATTCTTCTCTTTCATTTTCTTAACAAGGTTTTTAGATCCGGATTCTCGCACTCTCTACAAAACTCTCGAAGCTCCATCTTAGTGGTTTTAGATCCACTGGCCGCGAACGACTTCTCCTTCACTACCCCATATAGCATATAGAGTAATGACATACATTACCCAAAAAAAAAAAAAAAAGGGGAATGACATAAATAGAGTAAATTCTAAATAGTTCTTAAAGAGCTAAACAAGCGATATAGAATCCTCGAACCTTAGATCATGATACTCGGTAGCGAACCTCGCGGTAAAATGGAGGTGAGCAAAATACCTTTTCCCTATTTCTTGTAAGGGTTTGATCTTGGCAAAGATCCAAAATGACGTTTGCACAGAGACCCTTCTACTAGGGGATCGATTCCCCTATATTTTTATTTTCTTCTACTTCGATCGGGGTCAGAGATGGAGTTTGTGCAACCTCTATTTTTCTTCTAGTTCGTTGTAGTTCTAGTTTGAGATCAAGAAGAGAAGAAATCTTCTGCAATTCCCCCTAGTTTGTTTTTGAAAGATTTTGAAGGATCGAGTTCCAATGTTTCTCATGTACAAATTGCACTGTGCAACATAGTCTCTATTGACCAGTCGATCACCCCATGTCCACATGTTGACTTCCAATGTCGAACTATATGATCTATAACGCGGGGGTGCACTATAGATGATTCGGATCCAGCTTCTCACCCCAGCAAACAAACAACCAAGTCTTTTGGTATTTTGAGGAAAAGTTCCTCGTCCTCCCACCCCTTTTTATCATTTTCCTCTTTTCTCCATCAAACAATCTAGGCCTTACACACTGCCCATGTCTCATCATTTTTTCACATTTTAAAAATGGGATGAAGAAAGTTTCCTGGTCATGTGGCCCTTACGCCCAGACATAGGGTTGCGCAAAAATCCCGCCTCACCCCTGTGAAATAAAAAATCCCATTTATGTTGAATTCCTTCCGTGCTCTCATTGACCCTACACTAGTGTAGGGCCCACTCAATCAGGCAATTTTTATTTTTTTTATTTTGAATGAGGCAATGATTTGTTGCCCTAAAAAAATAGTGTAAACTGAATAAATAGGCTAATTAACCATTGGGGAAAGAAACTTTGCCCCATTTGCGCCCTCTACGCCCATACACAATTGGGCAAGAAATATCTAGTGTGGGGGCAGCTACGTCTTTTCATACCCAACTGTGTCTGAGCATAGGGGAATGCCAAACGTGTAGGGTTCTTTCTCCCTTAACCATTACAAAATTCTCCAAAAGGCAAGCCTAAATGAGGATAGACTCCCCCGTCCGTGTTGTGGGGGTGTCAACCAGTCAAGCTCAATATTGCCTCGCCAGGCTTAGGGAGCCTCTTGGCTTGCACCGTGAACTGCCTATCTAAGGAATTAGTCAAGCTAGGTCGGGATTGGTCAGGTTCCGTGCCTTAACTAGACTTCTTCTAACCAGGCTATTCGGACTATAATCAGACCTTAAACGGGCTAATGCACCATTAAAGCATTAAACGGGCTTTAATTGTTTAGATTTTAGAAAATTTAATACAATTATTAAATCATCAACACTTTAGAAAAGACTTTACACTTAATTACATTCAATAATTTTCTAAAAAAAAAAAATTACATTCAATAATTAATAAAATATCAATATGTATCTTATTCTATGAAAAAAATCAAAATATATCACAGAAATCGTCAGACTAGCTGGTTGGGCTGAGTTGGGCTTATAAACATATTGAACTGGTCAAGCCCATCGGATTTACACTTTAAACTGTTAATTTATATTTGTATCGGGTTCAAACCCAGCATGTTTATTAATCAACAAATCCTAGATTGAGCCATAAACATGTTGAGCTCGGTCGCGTTTGCTGGGTCAGACTTGAAATCGACACCCCTATCGTATGCTAAGTTTTGCATCCATTGTAGGTACCCGGATCGATCCCTTGTGTGATTCCTTTGAAATTTGAAAGTCTAGAAGATTATTTCTCTTAGGCTTTGTCTGATTGCAAGGGGAATGCAAATTTTTGAAGTAAAGTGGAATTTTTTTTCCAGGAAAAATAAATTTAGATGTTTGATTGCAAAGGAAATATATTTCACATGTAAAAAAAATTTCACTTATACACTAAAACTTCCCTTTTTTATTTCCCCACCAAAATAGGAAGAAAAAAGAAAACCCTATTCTCATGATTTCTCTCACACTCTCGCGACTCTCACCCCGCTTATGACTGGAAGGACCGGAACACATGCGACGAAGAAACACAGGTAAGATACCCTCTCCCACCTCTCTGCCTCTTCTTCGTCACCTTCGTCGGTTCTGGCGTCGCGTCCCTCTCTCTCTCTTTCTTCCTTTCCCTTTCACTGTAGAGTCTGTAACATCTCTCTCCCAGTCCCTAATGCGGCCTCTATCTTCTCTCACCTTGACGAATTCGATGCCGTCATATGTAACACCATTCTTAGAACCGTTGTGAACCTGAACGACTTAGATATTGCAATTGGCTTCTATTTCTCCTCTCTCTCTAATTTGTCTCACTCTCTCCTTAATCAATCATTGATCGATTTTCATTCTAACCCGTTTTCTATTGTTAATCGATTGCTTGACAACTAACAAAATTGTTAGGTTTTAATTTCTTCTCCCTCTGGGTTTCAGTTTATGTGTGTGTGTGTGTTTTGATGAAATTAAGCTTGAGTATTAGTTGTTTTCAATCTGTCTCTCGGGCATATTTCAGACCTCAGAGAACTTTCAACTTCTGTTTTCCTTCTTCTTCTTGAATCCAGAATCAATGTGGCCTGTAGAGGAAGCAATCTAATTTTATTTCAATAGAGGTGAGTTCTGAAGCTAATTTATGATACGAATTAAAGAATTCATATGATTAGCATGGATTGTTTACTATTGATGATAATATAAAATGTCAACCAAATCATATACTTAAAAAATTGAAATGTGATATAATTTTGCCCAATAACTTGCTGCCATGATAGTTATTGGAGTTCTTTTGTGCTTCTTATCCTTGTTAAGATCATGCTTATACATCCAACGTACCTTTTTTTAATATGTTTCCAACAATTTGAAATAGTGATTAAGAAAATCCTTTTGCCTTTTCTAGTAAATATATATAATATCTTCAATTTTTTTTAATAAACAACTCTAAAAAATGAATTTCACTTCACTTCTATTGCAATCAAATGATTCAAAAGGAAAAAACAAAAAAAAAATGCTTACACTTCCCTTCCCTTCCCTTCCCTTCCCTTCCTTTACCAGTTCTCATATTGCAACCAATCGCAGTTAAAAAAAAAAAACAAAAAAAAAAAAAAAAAAAAAAAATGAAAAAAGAAAAAAGAAAAAAGAGAGAAGGGATTGAATCATTGAAGCACACCGTAATATATTATATCCACGAAACCAGGTAGAGTTTTCTGAAAGCTGCCGCCGCATATGCGGTAGATCCCTACATGTGTACCACGTGTAGACTCCTCGTTGAAGCCGAATTTTAAAGCGGTATCTGATCCAACGGCGACGATGGTCGCGTCAATCGAAAGCCAAAGTAGCGGTTTTCATTATTATATAAGTCCAAGCTCGGCTGCTTTCTCTTGTGAAGTGTTCTATTTCAAATTGCGCGGAGGCAAAAACACCCCAAGCTTCTCTTATCATTTACCGTATTCTCAGCGACGGCAAGAGAGAATCACAGAGAGAACCATTAAAATGGTATGGTTTCTCCTCTCTAGTTCTACTCCTACTAGGGTTTCTTTTAGCTTTACGAGTGATTTCTCTGATTTTTTCTTCGATCTTGGTTTCCTTATCAACAGGCGCTCCCTAACCAGCAAACTGTGGATTACCCTAGCTTCAAGCTCGTGATCGTCGGTGATGGCGGTACAGGTATCCTATTTTCCTTCGAGATCGATTTTTTAAAATATAAATTTCACTGTTTCTTGTGTTTCTATTGTTCGGTTTCTTTTGAATTGATTTTTGAATCTTGAATGGTAAAACACTCTTCTTTGATGCAATGCAGGGAAAACCACTTTTGTTAAACGTCATCTCACTGGAGAGTTTGAGAAGAAGTATGAGCGTAAGTGTTTATCCTTATGAATTTCATTTCTTTTACTTCTTTATGATGTGTTGATGGTTTTTGGTAGATTGGTTCATGTTTTGTTTTTCTGTGGCATTGTTATTTTCAGCGACTATTGGTGTTGAAGTTCATCCCTTGGACTTCCATACCAACTGTGGAAAAATTAGGTTCTATTGTTGGGACACTGCGGGTCAGGAGAAATTTGGTGGACTCAGAGACGGCTATTAGTGAGTTGTTTTTCCATCAAATACCCTAATCTCTGTTTCTTTAACTGTTGGTTTTGATCATGAACTGTGTGTTCCTGTTAGATAACTCTCATTACATTATGTAACAGAAGCTATAATCTAATTTTCTGTTCATGCTAATAGCTGGTAACTTGGCTATTTTGGGTGTTTTCTCTTTGCGTCCTGCTTATTAAATTTTGGAATGCCCTGCCTTCATTTGTTTGTCTGAATTTTGTTTGTAACCTTTTAATTCATTGTTTTTTTGATAGCTACTCTGATCCTTACTAGAAAACAACAGTATTTTATTTTGTGTTGAGTACAACACAGAAGTTGGAACGTATTGCCATTTATTATCTTTTTTTTTGTGTGTTCCATGACTTCCTTGCTTGACTATCTTGTAAAAAGAGTTGCCCAATTTCTTCAAATTGTGATGCTATGTTATTGAAAAAATCTCTGTTCAGCTTTAACAAGCATGTTGACTGAAATATGGATTTTCTGTTTCATCTATCCATAGATAAGAACAAGATATTTGTTTTTCTGATGAAATCATAAGTTTTAAATGATTCTTTGGATGTTATTTAGTAGGTATTGGGAAGTTATTTAATCTAGCTTTTGTTGTTTTATATTGATTTTGTTTAGGGTTCTTCAATTGTGAAGGCAGCATGCGGTGGATGCGATATTTCTCTTGTTGAAACTATAGTCTACTAGGATCTAATTTACCACTGCTTTGGATTTATATGCCAGTGGATTTGTTCTTTTTTTTTTTTTGGGGGGTTGGGGTGGGGGTGGGGGTGGGGGTGGGGTATGATTGGCCAATTTGGTTTACTTGTACTCAAATATTTGCTTCTCTTTACTTCCTACTGTTATCATAAGTTTGGGATAATGCTTATTGCAGTGATTATTTAGATTTGTGGTCTCCAAGCTCTTAAGTATAGTTGATAATGCTTTATGGTTCATTCCAATTTGTGATGATGTTGTTCTTTATGTGCTGATCAATGCTTGTTTCACTTAATTCTTAGGAGTTTTAGTGCATTATATGTATAAGAATTCAAATGCGACTGTAATATTTGTGGGTTATGCTAATATTATGGGATGAAAGTTTTGTGCACCCAAGTTAGGATATAGTTCTCATGATGCAAAAATCTTTGAACAGTAGCATCACGTACTTAATTGTTGTCACTAAATTTGTTCGGTAGAAATCCGAGTATGGGACATGTGGGACAGCCATTTTGATCAATCTATGGAGCATTGACTCAATTGGATTTGTGAAGGAGTCAAATAAATTTTTCTAAGAGAAATGTATTTCTTGAAATAGATAACATATTGTAATTTGGGTGCTGGTTTAAAGTCTTTAATAGTCGTATACTGAATGGACTCACAGAATTGCAGTGTTCAAAGCATTTTATCTCTTGAATCAAGCTTGCTGAATGTATCAAGTTTTGAGCTGATCCTTTATATGTGGACTTTCGTTTTAAATGCCATTTTTGAACTTCTCGACAATTCGTACCATTTGGGACTCAATGTATTACCCATGATTTAACTTGTCAGACCTTATGGTTTCGATTTGTTGTTGCACATATTAGTTTATCTTTCTTATCTTTCTTTGTTTTTAATAACCAATCATTTTGTAATTCAAATTTTCTATGTATGTAGCATCCATGGGCAGTGCGCCATTATTATGTTTGATGTCACTGCACGTTTGACGTACAAGAATGTCCCTACATGGCACAGGGATCTCTGCAGGTGAGTTTAAAACTTAGAAATTAATTTTTTTGTCTTTTAAAGATGATAGACTTCACAATTGATTTTGTAATTGACTTTTGTTCTTGTGATCGTAGGGTGTGTGAGAATATTCCTATTGTTCTTTGTGGAAACAAGGTTGATGTCAAGAACAGGCAGGTGAAGGCAAAGCAGGTCACATTCCACCGTAAGAAGAATCTCCAGTACTACGAGATCTCTGCAAAGAGCAACTACAACTTTGAGAAACCTTTCCTGTATCTTGCTAGAAAACTTGCTGGGTAATGTCGAATGAAAGTTCACTTAATCTATTGCATTTTAATTTCCTTTTCGATCACTGTTTCTTTTTCTGCAATTGTTTAGCTTATAAGTGTATTTGATTGGGAATTTGCAGCGATCCTAACCTCCACTTTGTTGAGTCACCTGCACTTGCTCCTCCTGAAGTTCATATTGATATGGCCACACAAGAACAGTAAGTGATTCAAATCTCTACTCGAAGCTTTTTTCAGTGATCAAACTTGCATGTCATCATACCAATTACCTTGCTAATGATGAGCCAGACTTGAATTGTGAGATTTAAGAAAAAAAAGAGAAAAAAAAAAAGAGAAAGAAAAAGAAAGTGATTCAAAATCTTCTTTCTTTTCTTTTACTTTTTTTCTTTCTTTTTTTTTTTATAGAGAATAAAGTAATTTAGAAATTGATTTGAAATAAAAGATAGCTGTAACCTCAAAACTAAGTTGGAGGGGAAAAAAAAAAGACTGCTGCTCTGCAATCTAGTGAAGAGTGAATTAGAATGCAGAGGAACTGGGAGAGTTAGATCTCTTTTAAATTTTGGCAAGTCCCAACTCCTAACCCCTAGTTAAGAATTGTCAAAAAAGAAAATAATAATAATCAAGAATATTGAGGAGTACGTTAAGTACTTCAATGGGTGGGGCTGCTTTCTTTTCAATTATATTGGAAGTGATTTACAAGACCCCTTTTGGAGTTCTTCCACTAGAAATTGAGATGTAAAATATAAATTTTACCATTTTATGTTAGGGAAAATCCTGTTCTAACCAAAGTTCGTGAAAAAGAAGTTGTGACCTTACTTTTCTCGACCTTTTGACATCATAATCCGACTTTTGTTTGCTGTGTTTGCTTTTTTTTTTTCTAAAGTGAACTTGAATCTACACCAATCTGATTTTGTTTTGTGGAATTAGATCTTGCTTTTTCAATGGAAAGAACGAGTCTTTGACTTTGCATGTCCAGATTTATTTTGAGGGTGGGGTGGTTGAATTAGGATGGTAGTCCCAGCATAAGAAGCGGAAGAAGAGGGGCTAGGCATTATTAATTTTGAATCGATTTTGATATGGTGATGATTAGCTAACACTAATGTTGACTTTGTTTATAATGTTCCAGGCATGAAGCTGAACTGGCAGCAGCAGCAGCGCAGCCTCTACCTGATGATGATGATGCATTCGAGTAATGGGTGTTCTTTTCCATTTTGTTCAGATGAATAGTATTGGGCTCTTCATTTGCCTAGTTAGTGGAGGGCGTCTGTTATGGGAATGCAGGTTGGAATTATTAAAAAAAAAAAAAACCCCTCCCCCTTCCGGGGAGGGGTTTGGGTGAATTTGTACTAGTTTTAGGCCAGCAGTTGTAATCTTGTTCCGAGTTGGAGCGTTTGTTTCTGAATTGACTTGGAACCTTTGTTCCGGAGATTCTTTCCCATTTAATTAGAATAGAATGTTGTCAAAAGTAATACAATACTGGGCAATCCACGGAAGATGCTTTAGTTTTTGAATTGTGGGTTGCAAAGCCTTTCGCTTAATGAACAGGATCTGGGCTGTGAGAGCCTGATATACATGGACCCTGAGGGTGGGTCGCGGCTGGAAATTTCAGGCCTAAGTCAGGGCCGAACCAGGCCAGTTCAGGCCAGGGTTGAGGCCTCAAGTGAGTCTGGCTTGTTCCAGCTCAGCGCTGTTTTAAGATAAAGTGATACTTTCACAAGCTTGCACATCCGCTATATCCGACCATTAAAGTGATTAAAGATTGCAGGTAGGAGCTTGCGTTTCCTGACTTGGATAGGTTGATATTCGAAACTGTTAATGCATTCATTCGTTGCCTTTGCTTAAATTCAATCCATGGTGTACCATTAAGAATCTGGAATCTTAGGTGTTGTCCGATGGAGCCTCAAATCTATTAGAGATCAACAGCAACATCAAAGGCTATAGTAAGGGATTGTGGGTCATTTTTTTAATCATCGGCGTTGCAACTAAAATCACATTAGCTTGGGAATCCATCGTTTTTTTTATTTGTTTGTGGTTTGTAATTGTTGTGGCAAGAATTTGTCCTAAGCTACTTGTGGAATTTGCACAGAGGAGAAACACAAGAAAGTGAGTGTTGGGTTGATTTAGTGAGAGATTCTCCTATGTCTAAGTTAGATCTCTCTATAAAGAAAATTTTCAATAAAAATGGAAAAGTCTCGATTTTTTTTTTTTAAAAAGGTGGCTTGCTTAGGTATTTATAACTTTGAAATGGTGGCAATAGAGAGAGATGGAGAGAATCTCAATTTGCCATGTTTCCTAGCATTGGTATATTAGGATAGTGAATCGAGAGGATGTCCCAGCTATGGAAGCTACATGCACCCCGCGTATCTTGGTAAAGATCCTTCCTCTTAGGGAGGACTTAGGGTCTTATTAAAAATTCTTTCCTAATTAGGAAGGGTCTAGTCTTTGCTTGGAAGTTATTGGATTAGGAGTGTAAGGGGCATATTTTGTAGAGGAATCCCGCAATCATCGAGTACCAATTGATCTGGATTTGGTGGTTCGATTGTTGACCTACTTAACCGAACCACTTGGATTTGGTGATAGTTGATGAGCCACTCATCTCAAGTGCCTGATGGCGCATCACTCGTTGCTGGGCTTGGGGCTTCAGGATGGCTGCTTGATCATGGTTATGATACTATCCCAAGCCACCAGTAGCAATTAGGATGTGACGTGTCCGCCCACGAGCAGTCACTCTTCTTGCGCCAAAGTAGGCTAGTCGTGCTGTAACTGGTCTTGTCACTGATGTCGATTGGCCAAACTATATCCAGACTAGATAACGGTTCTCAACTAAGAATGTAGCTCGATTGGGACTAAGTCGACTGTCTGGATAGGAATCGGAGCCTCGGTGTATGCTCAGATCGTACCCCGCTCAATCCAGGTAGTGTGCCCCTCAATGGTAAGCATATTTTCCCATAACACTAATTTATGATCTAAATCCTCTTCAACCACTAGGATGCTTAGTGAAGTATTTGACGGTTAGGAGGACCCAGACATGCATCCCAACACATGGGCACACCCCCCAGCCGTGGGATGCCTCACTGGATGTCTCGCTGGTTGGAGAGGATCCAGACGCTGTAATATAACCCCTCCCATTTAGTTTCTGTTGTGTGTGTGATGTTCACTAATTTGCTTTCTCTATAGTCGGCCTTCTCTGGAATTTGGGTTTGGATGTTGACCCTTCAGTCATCTACTCCGGGCTCAACAACGCTTGAACCTATTTCTTCTCCGTTCGTCCCGGCCCTTTTACTACTTTGTGGTATTTTGTTGAGGGTATTATTTGCGCATCTTGCGGGTCCAAGGTTATCTTGAGGTGCTTAAGACCCATGAAAGATGGACCTAGTTAGCCCTTTTAAATTTTGAATTTGAATTTGTAGGAGGGATTGGTATTAACTTACCTAATTAATATCTATAAAATATCTTATTAGGTTAACGGATATAATAAGATATATTAATTCTTAAAAAAAAAAAAAAAATGACATTCTCCCTCTTCTCTCTCTTTATAGCTGACAAGAACACTTGTCATTTGAAGAGAGCACCAAGTTTAGTAATATTGGGATTTAGAATCCCAAAGACACACCAATAAGAAATCCCACTAAAGTTAAAGCGGGCAACCTAATTTATAAAAGCAAGATGAACCTAGCCCTTTCAAATTTTGAATTTAATTTTGTAGGAGGGTTTGGTACTAACTTATCTAATTAATATTTTCAAAATATCTTGCTGGATTATTTTTATTTTTAATTTTTGGAAGGGTAATTGGATTAATGGATATTATAAGATATTAGTTCTTTAATTATTAGGGTAATTTACAACGCCACCCCCTGAAGAATGCCAATATTAGAGGGACATCCCCTCTCTTTCATCAAATTAGACTTAGACCACCTGTTGTTAGTCGTTGTTAAGGAATATACCTTATATGTTGATGTCAGCTACTATATTTTATTTTAAATACCAAAATACCCTTACTTAATGTGAAGGACCTAAAATGCCCATGTAATAATTCCCACCCCAAATCTACCCCACAACCATTTCGCCGTCGGCTTCTCCATCCAGCTCACATAGTCTCCTGCAGCCCACATTCACACTCCGTCATTCTGGACAAGATCCACCACCACCTCCACACCACCCACACCCCTCACTTTCTCGATTTACACTGTATAACATCTTCATTTGAAATTCTTGGTAAACAACTCCAGTGGAATTTTTGTTAAGTGTTGCGAAGCTCTTCTTTACCATCTCTAACTGAACAAAATAGTTCCACATAAATGCTCCAGTTTAACTTGTTCCAATTGCAAGCACTAAACTCCAAAATCTAAATTGCAGGTCAAGAATCAAAATAGGAGGACAATGGAGATCTTCTCCTTAACAGAGATTAGGTGTGGATATGAACTGATCCCAAGTGGGTATTCATTGGCAGGATTCAAACCGAAGTTGATATCTGATCTTCAGCGGCATGTGGAGATGGTATTGATTGGCAGGATCAATCTGGAGTGCGATAATCAGTGGTGGGATTCTATGGGAAACTAATACTCACTTGTAGGATTTGAAGTTTGGCGAGGCCAATTAATCCGTGAGAAGGTTTCAAGATCGTAGGATAAACGTTGCAGATTACCAGTTACGGAGAAGATAGTTTTTGCTGCGATCGTGAAATAGGAAGATTGTTTCTTGTATATCAAGAGATTGAAGAAGGAAAGAAGGGGGAAAACTCCGTCAGAGTATTGGTAACCAGGCGGTGGTCTCGAATGTCATCTGCCAGGTTTGTTCAGCTGCGAATGGAAGGCCTACAACGTTCCATTGGTGCAAATATGAAGGACCATGTGCTCTCTCTGGTTCAGAACATTATCTCGTTGGAAGCTGAAGAAAGCACCAAGCTAGTCCAGCAGATCCATGCCATCGTGCCATACGACAAAGGGGGATTTGAGGAGATCTCCCACGGTGCAGATGGTAGCTGCAGCGGCGGCGTAGACTTCTAGGTAGTGGAAGGAAGGGTGGTCATGGAGGAGGTTATGCACGGGGATGATGTTATAGGGATCTTTCTCTGGTGGGGCTGTTGGGGAGGAGGGTGGTGTTGGCGCTCCTCCGGCAAGGCACCTCTCACGATGTCCAAATTGCCGCTGCTATTGCCTTGCTCAACCTCGCAATTGACCGTGAAAAGGTTCAGGCCATTGCTAGAGAGCAGGGGATTTCGGTGATTGTGTGGGCCCTCTGAAGGTTCAGGCAGGGAAAATGAGAATCCAAAGATGAAGCTCCGTTGCTTTTCACGGTTTGGGGATGAAGACAACGGAGGTTCTTTTTCCGGTGCTGGTGTGCCTTGATATCAAGGCGTTGGGTGACGGATTCTATCATCAATAAAATGCTCGAAAGAGAGAGAAAGAGGGAGCCGGTGACGTGAAGAGATTGACGACCGCGAATAGTAGAACCTCATAAAAGCTCAGGTTGCTCTTGATACAAAAAAAGAAGTGTTAAGGGCTAAAGTGTCATATCACAGCATAACTTAACAGAGACTGACGACAGGGGGGTCTGAGTCTAATTTGGTGAAAGAGAGGGGGTGTCCCTCTAATATTGACATTCTCCAAGGGGTGGAGTTGTAAATTACCCAAATTATATAGCCAATAAGATTATACCTCTTTTCTCTTATAGCAAACAAGAACACTTGTTCATTGAAAAGGATTACTAAATTTAGTAATTTTGGGATTTAGAATCCCAAAACACATAAATAAGAAATCCCACTATAGTGCTGTCTCTTTTGAATCCTTTGTAAAACCCTCTTTACCTCCCATCTTTAAATCATTTTGAGTTTAAATGGTGTTTTAGTGTGTTTGCAATAACTATTTTGGTCTCTCCTCACTTCCTTCCTTCCTCCCTTTGTGCATGCATGTCTGGTTGATGAACCTTGTGAGATGTTTGTTTTTATGTGTGTGTGCATATGCGCATGTGTGTTCCTTGTGAATACAAGAGTTGTGGTGATCAGGTTTCTGCATTGCTCTCGAATGACAAATGGTTAATTAAGAACATTTAGGGCATGTTTGATAACGTTTTTAGAAACACGTTTCTAGTGTTTTTATTTTAAGAAACAATATAAACGAAATAAAAACCGTTTGACAAACATGTTCATTTTCACTCAATTTCAGAAACATAAATTGCTATTTATAACTATTTCCTGTTCCAGAAACAGATATGATGGAGCGAGTTTCACTTGTTTCATCGTTTCTTGAAACAACTTTTATGTTCAAAAGTGGAACCAAGCCCCGATAATTTCCCCTCCACATTACAGACACCTCTCTTCTTCACTGTTCTGCGGAGAGGTTCTCCCATCGTACTGCTCTGCAACCTTCCAAGACGAGGTCGTCTAACACCTCTCAAACGCTGGCTTGTGAAGCTCCCCTGGAGCAACTCGTGAAACTCGATCAGACGAGGAATCAGCTACATAGATTCCTCCCACAGTGCTGCAAATCGTACCTAGGCGTGAGTTGTTAAGCAAGATTGTGAGGTCTATTAAAAGAGGAGAGGGCGATCGATCTTCGACATCCGACCTCCATTGCAAAGGCGTCGCAGAGACGTGAGTTATTTCTTCTTCAACCTTCTCCTAAATCGATTGAACTTCGACGACGAGTGGAGGAGTTTTTTTAAATCAGACAACAGCCGCGCCCTAACTAATTTCCGCTTCAAATAAACAGGTAAATCATCTTCTTCCTAGGGTTTTTTCTTCTCAGATGCACTGTTAATTTTTGATTTCTTAAAGCATGGTGTATCTCTCCGATTAAATCCCTTGCATCCTTGGAAATGTGCCCCCTTTGTTTGAGGAAGGGATGGAATTTTTTCCTGCCATTATTGTTCACTGTAGAATAGTTTGTTCACAGGTATTGTTTCATGTACTCTTCTACCTCTGTTCTCTTCTATACAAATTTATGGTCGGTAGGAGACTGTTCGTCCCATATACACAGAAGCCCTAAATAAATTTCCCCTTCTTTGATTTGGGTATGTGAAGCTCCAGATAAATTCTTCTAACATCATATTCTGTAGAATATTGTTGATCAAGATCTCCAGGGCTTCAAAGGCCTGGTCACTGGTTGCTTTCGGCTTGAACCACTCTGACAATCGAAAGGTTTTCTTCCAGAATAGTCGTCTTTTGATTCCCTATGATGAGCTGCAATTGCTCCAATGTCTTCAGCTGTTGAGGTGATGGTTCAATCCTTGTTCAAACACCTTCTTATAATATCTGAATCACAGAAGCTTATGATTCAAATTAATTTTCTCAATACCTGGGAGAGTGACTTTGCAGTTCCAAGTATAAAGCCAATGGATCGACCTATTATGTAACACTGCTAGAAGTAATGTGTTCCTTTCTCGTCTAAGAGGGTATCCTGCGACCCAAAAAACTTTACACAACATTGATTTTTCTCCACTGATTTTGAATGCAACTGCTTGAAACCCAACCATCCCAGGCTTTGCAACTATTGTATTCTGCAAACATACAGATTATGAACTTGCAAATATGAACTACCTTTTGTCATAGAATGCACTATGGTGTAAGTTTAAATAAGGAAATTGGTCGTTCGGTCGCTTGCCTGGGTAGTATGAAGGGTTATGAGTTTCTATGAAAAGTGACTGAAGTGGAATTTTTTTTCATTAAAATAAACATGAAATCATGTCAGAAACGTTCCCAGAAACTATATTTATCAAACACCTTCTTATCCATTTCTGTTTCCAGAAAAAAGAATTATCAAACACCTTTATTTTTCGTTTCTGTTCAACGGTAGAAACGTTATCAAACTGGTCCTTGGTAGAATTACATTAGGAGTTTGAAGTACGATACTAATTGTTCACTTTCTTAGGATTGACTCCATATAATCGATATCTATATCAGAGTGGTTAATCTCAAAAGAACAACAATTGGTTGTTGCATTTCAATTTATGTGATGTAAAAGAGGGCTTTCTCATCTCAAGGGTGCAAGAGATGAAATTTGACCTTACTCGTTTAGGGTGACCCCCCCCCCCTCCTTTTTATTAAACCAAATAAGGGCGCTTGCTTTAGCTAGCACACCCAGCAAGTGAAGGGGTGGTCACAGATCACAAGCAATCCTTCTGTGCACGTTAGCATTTGCATCAAGGTCCCGATTCATGGATCTCTCGATTCGAGAAATAAGAGGATCAAACCATTTCTCTTGACTCTTATTCAAATTCGAGAAATGTTGGTTGATTGTGCGCAATGGTTTTCGTGTGTTGCGCTCAAACGCTTTCAAGTTAGAGCGCGCCCTTTGTTTTCTCGCAACTTGACAAAACATAATAGGCTAGCGTGGCTCACTTCGCTCTGATCATATGCATATATAGTCGCAGTTAAGAATCAATTGTAGTATCACGTGTAATCCCTAACAAAAATTATAAAATTGATGTGTATAATGATATGATAAATGAGATTTACTTTTTCTTAAAATAGAAAAAGATTAAAAGATGTCCTCTTTTTCTTCCTCAACATTTCTTGAAATTTAAAAAGAGTTAGAAGAAATAGTTTGATCCCCTTATTTTTCTAACCAAGAGATGGAATTTGTTGGTGTTCATATGACCAATCTGTGCTTATATTCCTTGGCTTGTCTCTCTACCTATCAAAAATCATCCTTTGATTACTTCTACAAGGTCTACAAAAGATTACTTCTAGAAGGAATTTCAAAGCTTCTCTAACCGTATCACCAAACCAACTTGTCTCAAACATCTCCACTTATTGCTTATATCAGATGGGTCCGACTCTATTATTTCTCAAGAAACAATGCATATCTTTTTCCATACAATATGTTGTTTATTTCATATAAGACTTATTTGTATATCCTGCATGCTTTTCGTAACTCATTTCTTTTATGATTAGGTAGAGTTGGATGAAACTTATTTTTTTAATGCCTACTGGTTGACATCCTCAACCACGTATTATTTGATTGCCATGCACGTAGTCTTAAAATATTGATAACCTTAATTTTAAATTTAAATATGAAAGCATATAAATTAAATAACCAATTAAGCTATACTATTTATGCTTCTGGGAACCTTCCCAAAAAAAAGAAGACAATATAGATGAATTGAAATATTCAATAGAATTTCCCTGATGATCCTACATAAATCTTTCTTTTAAGACCTTATACTATAAATTTATTATTTGGTATCATTACTTCTGCAAAAACCGTCAATGCATGATTAGGTAGCTCATATGACACCATTAATAATAAATACTTGTATAAGGGAGCATATGAAACACCTCATGCTTAGAGATACTTTTCCCATAAATAAATTAGTGAGGTGAAAATGTTTTCTGTGAGTAGGCTTCAAATGAGGCCCCCAACCAAAACTTAGAGGTCTTTAGGTCATAAGCCTAAACTTAAAGGTCTTTAATTAGGTCATTGACCTAACTTAAAGGTATATATGGTTCTTAAACTAATAATTAATAGTTTTACCCCACCCTAACACACCCCCTCAAAATAATAATAATAATAATAATAATAATAATAATAATAATAATAATAATAATAATAATAATAATAATAATTAATAGGCACAAGGCTCCATCCCTTTTATCTGTTTTTTTCCATTGCATCCATGTTTCCTTATTATTAGGTAACGGGAATCAATACTATACTTAATAGTCATGAACTATCAAGCCGTCAATTGTTACTCTTATGTTGTTTTATTGCTCATTTGCAGCAACCTGTTGTAAGGCCGGCCGCCTCTCCTTTAGGGTTACCTGAGTTTTGCTTAGGACAATTTAGGGACCTTTTTGTTTAGAGTTCTGTTGCTTCTCAACCAATGGCACTCTCTTGTATTTCTACCTTTGCTATCTATCCAAGATGGTGTTCCGCTTGCTCTGTTTCTTCTGATATGAAACCTTGTCATTTGCTCGGATTCTTTGTTGATAGTATATGATCTTCGTCGCTCATGTGTTTCTACCTTTTTTTTCTTTTAATTATATATATCTACTTTTACTAGCTAGTATTTTTTTTGGATCTACTTTTACCTTTTTTTTCCCCCTAATTGTGCCTCCAAGTTCATTCTCTCTTTGAGCTTGGTGGCCTCACCCTCAAGCTTTTCTCATCTCTCCTTCGCACAGCAGGTTTGCTGTTTTCTTTTAATGATATTTCATTACCCAACATACATATATATATATATATATATATATATTGTTTGTATGAAGCTTTGAATCAATACCATGACATCTATGTACGTACACGTATGCGTACGTACTTACAGGCCCTTGGCACAATTGCTTAAACTTATTTATATACACTTGCTATCATACAATTAAAAGACACAACATGACCCTCTTCTACTACCCAAAAACAAAAACAAAATGGCCCTCTTCTTATATTTATATACACTTTATATCACGTGTTTTTTTTTTTTTTTT
>NC_056559.1:3869526-3870125 GCF_013358625.1 Macadamia integrifolia
TTTTTTTTTTTTCTCCCTCAAAAGGCAGCCTTACATGCATCATGCCCTTCAATACTGAGAAGCGAGAGTCACATTTCAGGGGAGAAGACAGACAGGATCATCAAGTAATGGGAGGAAGGTTTTGGGGACCTCCATTTCATCAATGAGAGAGTGACAACGTGAATGAATGGTCCCCCAATCATATTTGTGATCATAACTTCGGAAGTTTTCAAAAGGGAAGGGAAGGGATGGTTAAAACCCTCTTAAACCCCACACCCTGAGTACCCCAAATTAAAACCCTGCGAGTTCGGTTATATGAAGTTTGGAACCAAGATGGACACACGACCCAACATGTCTTGGGTCCATTTAGACAAAACTAGCGAAGGTGTCCTTGCATGGGGCACATGCTGTTGGGTCGACCGAAGCATATATCTCCCCACTAGAAATGGAGAAACGAGCCCCGGACAGACAGTGTGTTTCTTCTCATGTGCACAAATTAAAGTGTTATCATTCAAAATACCAACCCCCTTCCTGCCTCACCCTCCACTCTTACTTCTTATTCTTAGACAAACCCCCTCCACCAACCACCCCCAGCGCCCCCACCCCCCCAAAAAAAAAAA
>NC_056559.1:3870145-3916369 GCF_013358625.1 Macadamia integrifolia
AAAAAAAAAAAAATTAGAACTAACATCTCTCACGCTGGGTGTGGAGTACGTACTATAGAGGAATTGGATCCTCTCCAATGTCATTGGAAGCCCAACATGCATCCAATGGTTGAGAGAAGCCGGGCAGTGACTCCTAGGTGTATGAGGAGGGCTTATAAGATGATTAATAGCCCATGTGGGACTAAACTCCCAACAAAATGAAAGTGATTCTACTTTCTCTATTAAAGGCATATGTATATTGGCAAGAGAAAAAGAAATGGGAGCCTCTCTCTATTTTAACTTTTAAGCATAACCCAACATCCTCCACTATTCGGAGGAACCCTTTCAAGCCTTTTTGCATATCAATCCCTCCATACACTTGTCTCTATTTGGAGGATTGTGTGTGGTGGTAATAGAGGAAACCCTTTAACCAATTGCCTCTCAACCTCTTCGAGCTATTGCACAATAAGTAGTGGGAGTGTTCGTGGAAACGAAACCCTAGCTAAAATGATGTCGAAAATGAATAGAAATTGTAAACAATAATTACACAATTGAACATAAAGATTTACGTGGTTCAACAAGATTGTCTGTGTCTATGATGAGATGAGACCTACTTCACAATCAATGTAGAATAGAGTTACAGTGCTTATCTTTGCACCTCTTTCAAATTGCTTAATCGTTACAAATAGATAGCAAAACCTTATATAAGAAATTTACCAAAAACCCCGACTCCTTAAGGATCCATCTGAACCAACCTACTTTTACCACATATGGAATTCAAAGACATCATAAACCGACAGGGTTGATGAATTGCAATTCCTCAAAACAAAAGCTAATGGCTTACTTACCACACTTCTTTGCCGCTCTGCCCATTTAGAACCCTCTCTAGTCTCTTCTGCCACTGTCAATCAATGAGAGTGTTTAGTGAATACCAAGAAATAGAAGCCGATGTGGGTTGATGGTGTAATTCAGCTCCAATTAT
The DNA here is from genome assembly GCF_013358625.1 of Macadamia integrifolia. Lineage (NCBI taxonomy): Eukaryota > Viridiplantae > Streptophyta > Magnoliopsida > Proteales > Proteaceae > Macadamia > Macadamia integrifolia. The sequence goes on from NC_056559.1 coordinate 3,871,107, forward strand.
GTTCTCTGATTCTCCACTGACCACTCTGAACGTGTTCTTCAGTGGCTACTTTTTGCATGTCTCCTGTCAGTATCTAACACTTAAATGAAAAAGGATCTCTTCTTCTTTACCTTCCTTCTCCCAAGGGATTATCTTTCTATAAAAAACCTTAAGGAATGTAATAAGAAATTCTCTTATCCTCTTATTCTGTACCTACCTTCTCCTAAGGGATTAGGCATCTAAATTATACCTTTCTATAAAGCACTTTTAAGAGATGTCAACAAAAGTTTTCTTATCCTAAAGTCAATACTTTAATTAGAATAAGATTTCTTCTACTAAATATTGAAGGTTTACATCATGGGAATATCTATAAAGAAGAAAAGAAATGACTTGTAACAATCACACTCTCCCTACTTTCAAATTTGTAGCAAATTTTCAGCTAATAGCTAATACCATTTATGATTGGTTTTGCCCACATTTTGTGGAAAGAGGAGATAATTGATGTCTATTGACTCTGAATGATTCTAGTGATTGGCTTATCACCGAGAAAAGAAAAAGAAATGACCCACTCCATCAGGTTTAAACTAACTACAATGAATGATGAGGTTTAGTGAGCATCTGATGACTAAGAATATCAGAGTACATGTCTCAAAGGACTCCCAATCACTCGATGCTCACTGCACTGATGCAGTGACTGATGATTATGCATCCCACCAGGGGTAAGAGATGTTTATGATAGTAACCACTCATAGCTGGCAAGAAAAAAAAAATAAACAGATAGATATACAACTCATTCTCCTCTGTTATCCCAATCATACCTTTACTTGAAATTTGTGCAAAATGACCAAAATATCTCCTTCTCACTGAGGAAGTTCCTTGAAGTTTTCTGACAAAAGTACCTTCTATTGTTGGTCACACAAAATATATTATGAGGACACATAAACATACTTATTTAATTTAGAATATACTATTTTAGTATAACGCCTCACAGATTCTCTTTGCTAATAGTGCACTAATTGAAAAGTCAAGTCTTTAATTGTGGAATAATTGTATAGCAATAAGATAGTTATCTCTCAGCTATACACGCATATATTGAGTGAGAATGAGAGATGTATGTAAGACAATGAATAGGAAAGACAAAAACATAAATGACATGATATATTCTTATACAGATCACCTTTCTAAACTCGTGGATGAGTATTTAGCTCAGTGGTTGGCAACTAGGTGTTTGAAGTTTCCGTAAGTCCTAGAAAAGTTGTTGATTCGATCATTTTACCTCACCCTTATTGAAATATAGTAGTTATATTAGGTTAATAGTAAGTAATAAGTGTTTAATGATTTTTTTTTTTTTCTGACCTCTAATGTGTCCATATATGACTTCAGTGTGGATATTACCACAAAAAAGGAAAAGAGTTGTACAGCTCAATTGACATTTCAATCCTGAAGCATGGTCACATTTATCAAAATTATAAGGAACTTAAATTAAAAAAAAAAAAAAAAAGAAAAAAGACACATAATGCATTTTCCTTCCTTACTAAAGAAAAAGGGCAATGTTATCAAGAAGGAATTATTGTTTAGAAAAGCACCCATTTCGTTGACCCTTAAAACTCCCCCATGGCGGCCCCTACACATAATCCTCCTCTTCCTATAAAACACAAAACGCCTCTCTCTCCTTTCTAAGCAATAAAAGAGGAGTAAGGAAGGAACAGAAAATACAAAGCCAAGGCTAGTTGGCTAAGTAGAGACTAGAGAGGAACGATTGAAGTTGAAGCATGAAGGAGGTCTTGGACTGGTGTTGGCTTCTGGTTCTATCCCTCTTATTGTTAATTCTACTCTTGAAGGTGATGTGTTTGCTATGGTGGAGACCCAGAAGAATCGAAGAGCATTTCGCAAAGCAAGGAATAAAAGGCCCTCCTTATCGTTTCTTCATAGGCAACATTAAGGAGCTCATGGGGATGATGTTAAAGGCCTCCTCACACCCTATGCCTCTCTCTCATAACATAGTCCCTAGGGTCCTCTCCTTCTATCATCACTGGAAGAAAATCTATGGTAATCTAATCTACTCTACTCTACTCTACTCTACTCCTATTCTATCTTCCTCCATTTGGGTTTTTAGCTTTGTTGCCTTTTTCCATTTCATTTTTCTCTTACTAATCTCCTGTTTATGGTCTTATTTGAGTTGGGTATTCTCTGTTATTGATATTTTCAGATCCTGATTTTGAAAGTTTCGATGTGTTCTGGTTTAAACACTTCCCCAAAAGATTTTTGTGTATTGGGTTTCTAATTAATCTTTGTCTGGTCCTTGTGTTCTGTTCTTCCATTTTTTGTTTTTGTTTTTTATTTTCTTCTGCTGCTACTCTGCTAATTTTCTCCTTTTTGAATTCCAAAAAAAACTTTTGGTTGGATGTGAAAACTCTCATCACTTTGGGGATCTTTTTCAATAATTCTTTGTTTTATTCTTTGGGACCATCTAATGGAAAAATTTGAACCAAGTGGATTAACTTTTGGTTTTTCCTCTTTCACTTCCATATTTCTTTCTGTTTCTATTTGAGCTTGAATGTTGATACTGAAGTTGAAGATGTTTGGTAGTGGGTTGTTATGGGTTGTCTTCTTCTCTTTGTTTTTTTTGGGGTTCTCTCTCTCTCTCTCTCTCTCTGTTGTAGGGTCTACTGTATCATCATATCCATCCATGTTCATGCATATTGTTGTTGCTGGAAACTTGAGAGAGAGAGAGAGAGAGAGGTTGCTATGTCTTACTTACCACTATATTAACCATTTTTGAAGTTGGAACTTGAAAGGGTTGATTGATAATGGAGGATTGGGATGGTGGCTCAATGGGTTCATGAATCTTATTATTATTTTCAGGTGCAACCTTTCTGGTATGGTTTGGACCCACTGCTCGAGTGACAGTATCAGATCCAGAGCTCATAAGAGAGATCTTCTCCTTTAAGTCGGAATTCTATGAGAAGAATGAGTCTCACCCACTCATGAGACAGCTTGAAGGTGATGGTCTCTTGACCCTCAAAGGTGCCAAATGGGCTCACCACAGAAAAATCATCCAACCCACCTTTTTTATGGATAATCTCAAAGTAAGTTATTTAATTTAATTACTATTCTAAATTTCTAATTAAGTGATTTAAAACTAATGGGTTTTTTATTTTCTATTTATTTATTTAAATTTGAATAAAAAAATGAATAAATTCAGATGTTGATACCCGTGATGGGGAAGAAGGTGGAGGAGATGATGGACAAGTGGTCGGCAATGTCGGACGCCACCGGCGGCGGCGGCGGCGAAGAAGTAGAGATTGAAGTGTCAGAGTGGTTTCAGACCTTGACGGAGGATGTCATCACTTGTACGGCTTTCGGCAGCAGCTACGAAGAAGGAAAGGCCGTATTCAGATTGCAGGCTAAGCAGATGGTTTATGTCGCCGAGGCTTTCGAGAAGATCTTCATTCCTGGCTACAGGTGATGGATTACATCTTTAATCAAACCAATTATTAAATGAAAAAAAAAATTTTGAGGACTTGATTTTGATCTCTGGGTTGGATATACTTTCTTCAGATTCATTCCGACGAAGAAGAACAGGAATTCTTGGATTTTGGAGAGAGAGATCAAGAAGTCACTTGTGAAGCTCATCGAACGGCGGAGGGAGAATTCAGGGGATGAGAGTGAGACACCTGAGGGATTCCAGAGTCATAAGGACTTGCTGGGGCTGATGATCAAAGCCGGAGCTGATGGTGATAAGGTGCAGCAGAGATCATCATTACCGGAAAATGGTTCTTCTCCGGCAGCGGGGTCGGCGATCACAGTGAGGGATATAGTGGAGGAGTGTAAGAGCTTCTTCTTCGCTGGGAAGCAAACGACCTCCAATTTGCTGACATGGATCACAGTTTTGTTGGCAATGCACCCAGAGTGGCAGCGGAAAGCACGTGATGAGGTTCTCAGGGTGTGTGGCTCACGTGATTCCCCCTCCAAGGACGCCATCCACAAGCTCAAGACGGTTAGTACTACTGTTGTGTCAAGTAGTTCTCTGAGCGAGACTGGACTTGTCCTCATCTCTCTCTCGCTCTCTTTCTCTCTCTCCAAGGACCCCCAACCTTCACCAATCATACGCCCACAACCCAAACTTTTGTCCTATCTAGATCCTAAATTACTAAATTATCCTTTTCTAATATCATCTAGGATCTCTCTCTATACCCCACTCCCAAAGGGCCCCAACATTCAGCAATCATACGCCCACAACTCAAACTTTTGTCCTTTCTAGATCCTAAATTACAAAAGTATCCTTTTCTAATGTTATCATAGACAATTTTTTATCCGGGAGCTGCCGCCCCTCTTGGGTCACTTGTATCTAAGTGTAAGGGGCACTCTCCCGGAACAAAAATTAAAAAAAAAAAAAAAAAAAACTCTTGTCCGTAGATTTATTACAAGTGATATGATATTAATACATAAGAGAGCATATACCAAAGGTGATGTGTATATCGTTTTTTCTTAATAATAGTAAAATAGTAAGAAAAAAAGGACTCCCAAAATGTGGGAATATGTCTAGACACTAAGGAAGTGAAATGATTAGTTCACCATTTACGAAAAGTGAGAATTCTCTGACACTATTGATATTTCCATATGTACTACCATTGGCCTTTGTATCATACTCTTGGATACTCCCAAAAGATCTCTTCCCCATTCAATTTATTAATTCCTGAAATTGAAGAAAAAAATGAGAAATGAAAAAGGAAAAGGAAAAGAAAAATTGTCACATATGTCATTTTTGTTATCATAAAAATTTGTCATATGAAGTAAGGCCCTTGGAGATAGGGATAATTTGGTCATAAAGGAATGTTGAATTTAAACAACTTTTGTTTACAATTTTGCTCCACGTCTCTACTTTTTTTTTTTTTCTTTGGTAATTTTGCAGCTGAGCATGATCGTCAACGAGACGCTCCGATTGTACCCGCCAGCCATTGCGACGATAAGACGGGCCAAGGCTGACGTGGAGCTTGGTGGCTATAAAATCCCACGTGGAACTGAACTCCTGGTACCAATTCTAGCCGTTCATCATGACCAATCATTGTGGGGCCACGATGTGAACGAATTCAACCCAGCTCGATTCTCTGAAGGTGTGACCCAGGCCGCGAATCATCCAATGGCGTTCATACCATTTGGCCTTGGGGCCCGCACATGCATCGGACAGAACTTGGCAACGCTACAGGCAAAATTAGCAATTGCCGTTATACTGCAACGCTTCTCTTTCCGACTTGCACCCACCTATCAACATGCACCAACGGTTCTGATGCTCCTACACCCACAATATGGTGCACCAATCATCTTCCGACACTTGTTGGCGTCTGAAACCTCCATCTCACGAGATCAAGGATCCTGAGTCACAAATCATGCCCATGCAGCCAAGCATTACAACATTTTTGAGAAAGATGAAAAAAAAAAAAATTGTTCCTGATTAGTCGAAAGGACCATTATGCTCCTACCCTACTTTGCACATCTGACCACCATCCACATGTCATTTTACTGTTAGTTTAAAATTCATAATTAAATCTTCTACGAAAAAAAATTAAAAAATCCATAATTAACTAGGATCACTCTCTCTCTCTCTCTCTCTCTCTCTCTCTCTCTCTCTCTCTCTCTCTCTCTCATGTAACTTATTTTTGGCTCAATTTTTTTCTCCATTTTCTTAATGTTACATATTCATCAATTTTAAAATGTTTGTTGTTATATTATTTTTCCATATTCTCTCTTTAATGATATCCTTTTAAAGTGTCAAATAAGTTGTAATTTTATTATATTTTTTGAACTTTTTTAATATAATACATTTTTTTTCTGAACGAGAAAAAAATCTTGTAATTTCATGTATATACGAAAATGTACGAAAGCAAGGACAACTTTTATTATAAGATATGATAAATCATTTTCAAATTAATTTGAAAATATTTTTTCACACTTATGACTAAAAGAATTTTTATGATTAAGACAAAAGGCAATCAAAGAAGGTTTCAAGTTTCAAAATTAGTCTTAATCCTAAATGGGAGCCTTATCCTTGTCACCCAAGAAAGTATTTATTTTTGGGAATATAGTTGGCATTTCCATTGGTCTGTGATCAATCAATCTAGTTTTGGTTATTCAATACAGTTTGGGTTTGCTTTTACATTTCACAAATTGTAAATCAAAACGGGTTTGCTTTTACATTTCACAAGTTGTAAATCAAAACGGAACCAGATAGGAATCAAAATTGTTTTGCATTTGGTCCAGTTTTATAGGTTTCTATTAGGTTGTTAAGTTTATTCGTTCCCATTTTACTGGTTTCTATTAGGTCTGGTTTTGCTATTTCCTATTTAGTTTAGAATCGTCAATTTTCCGATGCACATCAAACCAAACGGGGAATAAAATCTATTAAATCAAAATCAAGTGATTTCGCTACGGTCCAATTTGATTCTATCGTAAACAATTGATCCAATTCAAATATTCAGTCGCAGTTCCATTTTGACACCCTTAACATGACCTTAGGCATGAAATTACCTCTTGAGTGTTGGATTTCTTATTTTAAAGCAATTAAGGTAGTCATAATCCAAGAAATATTATCTTTAATATTAGTTTCTCCTTTATAAGGGTTAGGGCCTTAAGTGATGAATGAAACTTGGTTGTTGCCAGGATTGCAGCTATTTGACTGCAACCCCTAGTAACTGTCAGGGGAATAGAATCTTCGGGATAAGGATGAAAAATTTTACCTAAAGTAGATATTTTTAGACCTTCCCTTGGGATTCCATTCCCTTGGCTGAGACCATGAGGTTACAGCTAAGTAGCTGCAACCCCGGCAACAACGAAATTTTTTCCTTAAGGGATTAACTACTTAGTGCAGTTGGAAGGTGGATAGTGTAGTAAAGCAGTTGTGCACAGAAGGTTGTGTTCTACAATGTCGTTCCACATCTAGTCCACACTTCTTCTATCACCCTATTTTGTGGATTCGGCTCCTCTCCAATGACTGTACCCTCCAACGATCATCGAAGGGCAGGGAGGGCTTAGACACGCATTCTAGCACCAGCCCTTGAAAGGTCGGTGGTGTTAGAGTGGATATTTTTCCCTATTATGTAAACCACCACCACCCCAGACCACCCCCACCCCCAACCCCAAAAAAAAAAAAATTAAAAATTTAGAGACTTCATGGTTACTATTCAATATTCAGTGCAGTGAGGTTAGAAAAAGAACTTTCTTGGGGGGTTGGCGTGGGGTTGATCTTTTTATGTCTTCTTGGAGGACGGAGGTTGATGGTACCCAAGCCTCATGAAGCATGCGGTTTATGGGGATTGGGAAGTCTGGGAACCCTTCTCCTCTGGCTCTACTTAGAGAGGATTTGCCTTAACAAAAGGAACCAAAGCATGTGCCACTTTCATAAACATGCCATTATTACATAAACCAAAATTTTCAAACACCTTAAACTACTTTTCTCTCCTTTGACTTGACTTCTCTAGTCCTTTTTTCCAGAAAAGGACTTTACTTCTCTAATCTGTATCTCTCTCTCTCTAATTCTCCATCCCCTCCTTTGTGCTGGGATTACACAGTGCCCATTAATGTCGGTAATTACCTGTTTATTTCTTCTTAATCACCGACTCTATTATCGGCAGGCGTGCCTAGCAAGTCGAGGATCACGACAAGCCTCAAAAGCTCCTTGGTTTCCATTATTTTAATTTGTTCTCATTCTATTCCTAAGTCACTAAGCACGGAAGCTTGACTCCCAAAGTCTCCTATCTTCTCAAGATCATCATGACACAAGAACATAGGCAAATGTTTTTCCATATTAGAAATGGAACTTAACTTTCTAAGAAATAAGTGTCATGTACGATACCTTTTGAATTTATTCATTTATTTTAAGTAAATCTAAAGGTAAACCCTAATTAGATGCAATTACATATACTTGACTTAGTAAAATCTTATTCTTTATAAAAAATAATGTCTTATTTAACAGATCAGTCTGGAGAAAACTCAAACAAAAGATTGAATACTTAGGTAAAATGGCCCGTACAGCTAAGGCTAAGTTGGCCTAGCCAATCTCTTCAAAGTCTCGAGTAGTAATGAAAGGGAAACTGAGATTCAAATAAAGTACCATGCCATGTTGGGCACTAAACCAGAGAAGCTAATCATAATGTAGTCATGAGTCTCATGACGACTCCAAGTTTATAACAGCCCCGAGAAGGTGGCATGAATCAAGAGACGGCACAGGAGCAGATTTCCCAATTGCTTGGTTCCTTGGGCATGAGAACGAGGTCAACAAAAAGGAGACAAGAGGTTGTGGATAAGCCAAAGGCAGGACTAGGGATCTGTAAATGTGTTTTCTGAGTTGGGTTTTATGAGTATATAAAAAGCTCCAAATGAGGTGACCGTCCCTTGGGAAGTACAATCTTGGGTCTTGTACGAATTGCAGCGACAAAAAGCATAGAGATAAAAAATCTCCGTTTAATATTGAGTTCAAGAAGACAGGTGATTCTGGCTAGTTTAAACAAATTCAGATCAAGGAATGACTAGGTTTCCAAATTCAAAGCAGTCATTATATTATTTTTTCTTCAATGACAATTTTAAGTATCTGGCTCCTCTCGAGAGCCACTGATTTTGCCTAGATCTGCCCATAGTTACTTAGGCAATTAACACTAGTTTATGCAGTGATCCAACGGTTGTACTTCTATCGACTAGAATAGAAGCGTCGTGTCTAAAACCGTTGGGTCATCACTTGAACACTTGTTGATCATCCAAGTAACTATTGGAGAAATATGGGGGATCAATGCTCAGGAAAGAATCCCAATCCCAATTTTAAGTATAGGTACCTTTTGAGTTATATCCTGTAGAGGTACTTAAATTGGATCAGCGGTTGATTCTTAGGTTTCATCGTACACCTAATTGGTTACTTCTAACTATGTAAAACAAAGTTTTAAATTGCACTCAAAGATCAGGCATTCCTGTGCTCAACTTGATTAGAATGAAAGAATGCCATGACCCATGGGAGTTCCCCTCATGGAAGTTTACACATTCCTTCCATTGGTAATATATATTGGAGGGTGGGTGGTCCCGATTTGATCATTGGATGGGTTGTGGCTATCCTCTCAATATTATTCCTCCATCAAGAAAAAACAACTTTGCACCTACGATCACTCAATACTAGGGGTAGGAGGGATTCCTCTCGCCAATCTAGGAGTGCCCGACAACACCACGACCTTTCATTCCCTAAGTTCATTCAATTAGGAACCAACCATGGTCACCATGTTGTTCAAAGACTTAATATCAACAAGTAGAGCCAGATTGAGAAGTTGCCTTCAATTTGAAAATTTGGAATATAATATGAAGAGAGAAGAGAAGATAAGATAGACTCATGCTTATTGATGTTACTTACCAAAAATAAAGGCCTTTTCAGGATGATCATCTAATTCATTGTAAATGATTAGATAAAACTTGTAGTTGTTTCCACTAGACCAACATATTTCTCTAAGGAACCCGTATAGATATACTTATGCTATGAAGAAGGGTTTTGGTAAGAAACATTCAATTTTCCATGCTTATCTATGGTTAAATGATCTTCTTTGGATAATTCGTCCAACCCAATTATTTCAAACTTTCTATTTTTAGAATGATATATTTATGGAATCCCCATGGATAAGATCAAATTTTGTTCCCTAGTATTTACATAAGATTCCTCTTCTTATTCTTAAGTAAGCCCTCTTAGTGGACCCATCATTTATGTTTCATCTTTCGTTTTCTTTTCATTTGTTTCGAAAAAGATATCAATCAACTACAATTGTTCCTCTCACCATACGTCGGTTCAAAATTAGAAAAACTTCATAAACATGACTTTCCTTCATACACGGAACAAAAACTCATTCTCATATTAACTAACTTCATTGACTTTCTTTGGCGGGAGGACGATAGAAAGAAGACATTATTTCACTCTTTTATTACATCAAAAGATGAGTGAACCCAAGGGAAAGGAAGAAGTATCTGATAATCTACTTGGCTTGGTAATGTGGCTTTTGTTTTGGTGAGGAGTGTGGTAGAAGGAATAGATGATCTTGAAACAAGATTCTTCTTCATTCAACAAAGCATTTTATAATTGGAGATCAATCATGAAATTTTCTATTTTTTATCATTTTTCATCTAGTAATTTTAACAGAGATTTTCAATCAATTCCTTTCATCAAATAGGATAGAAAACTTTTTTTTCCCTTTTGTAAAAGTTAAAATGTCTATTTGTTAGAGAAAAAAGAACGAATCGATCTTGTAGAATTTTCAAAAAATTCTTCAGTATCTTCCGAAAGTTGCTGCTCATGAATGTACGGCTTGACCCTTTGGGATGGTTGTTAAGGAATGCAAGGTTGAATGCTGCCATGTTTTGAGGCATCTAATCAACAACTCTAAACTTCTAATGAGTTGATGATCTGAGGGGAAATTTCCTTGATGCTACCCCTGGAATATTTGCTAGAGATAATATTAAGGAGAACTGTGAAGAGAAACTTTCTTCTCAATAGGACCTAGTTTCCTTTTATGCATAGTGAAGAGATTCCATAGGTGCATCATTCTCTGTCCCTACTGTACAAAGTAGGCCTCTACCCATAGAGTTGCATCCATGGCAATAAAGTTATAGAATCTATTTATATTAAATTGTACAAGCCTCTTTTTTATTTTTTGGCATTTAACTTGTTATCATCATGTTGATTACATTTGATTTTTGAAACCATGTACCATTTTCTCCATGTGGCAACCTCGATGAGCAAGAATTTTTTAGACAAAAAACCCCATTGTCCCCTCAAATTTCAATTTTTCACCCAGTCGGAATTGTACACATTGTAGAATAAACCATCACAAAATGGGACTACAAAGACAATGTATGGGACTAATGGGAGTGCATGGATATACATGGAAGTGTATGGCATTACATGAAAACAAAAATGATTGAATTTTGTGGTTAAATTGTGATAAATGGTTAATCCAAAATATTTCCTATAGGCTGCATATTCCTTAAGCCATCGTGAAGGTGAATCCCTAAGCCAAGTTATCAGATAAATGAGATACGGTATTATATAAGGGGTGGCTATTATCGACTTTGTCCAATGAAATGTTATAATTGATCACGATTGGCAAATTCAAAATGATATTGATCGATCTTAGTTCCAATCTTTTCGATCCCAATACATTGGTATGGTCTAAGGATAAATACATAATAAAAATAAATTAATTTCTATTAAAAACATAAATCTGTTCAATACAATCCGATCCCAAGACAGATCCGAGTTTTAGAACCTTGGCGGCATCTGTAATATTCATTTTATCTACATGGCCTCACAAGGCAAATCAATTTGGTTTTTGATGCGTAAAGCAGATGAGAGAGAAAAAAAAAAAGGGAGACACAGATGAGCCTGACATGGTCCCATCACCTTTCACCTATTTATAGTAACGTGGACGGGACTCATATCAATAGACTGTCAAAAATTATGAGTTGGTGACCATGAGTTCATTATCTATCTCTGTCTCTCCCTGTCTGACTTCACTGTAGCTGCTGTAACCAAGGGGATCATCATCACATGGAGCAGCTTCAATCATCATGAGATCCTAATGAGACAAACCTCAAAGATATAATTGCACACTGACTCGTTCCCCCCTTTTTTTTCTTTTTTGGATCTAGGGTCTGCCGTGGTAGGTGGCACTGCTCCCTTGGAGAGTGCTGCTCATAAACTTGGCCAGTGGATCAAGACCGATCAAGCCCCCTTGCGGCATCTAAAAAGTCACCTCTATTAGTCCACTATGTACTTTTTCCGGTTTTCCAATAAGTGTTTGATCATCTTGGCCTCATCTTGGCCCTCCAGAGGTCCTTCTTTGACTCATCTGTGGATCCCCTGCACACACACACAAAAAAAAAATCCGAATGTGACATGGAAGGACTGAATGTAAGTGTATACGGACTATGTTGAAATATGAAAATCTTTCTTACACTTTGGCATCATTAACTAAACTATACATATGAAAATCTTTCTTACACTTAGCATCATAAAATAAAATAGCTGTATCAATACAGTAGATTGATCCTGAAGATGCTTTTCAATGCTTCTACACATCTTTACACACAAAGAGAATGAGAGATTGATCCTGGAGATGCACTCATTGATGACTTCACATGATGAGTCTTACATCCAGTGATCCAGGACAACATACATTATGCTATCCACATTCCAAAATTAGAGGTAGGAAGGCTTTGTCAGTTCTCACTCAGGGAGGAGTTAGGGTTACTAAAATTAAACAGATGAACCCCACTTTGTACTTGCCAGAATACCCTCATGAAGACTTTTTCCCTCCACTCAATGCTGGATATATGACACAACAGGCTTTTGCAGGGTTTTCTCATTAGACTTTAATCCATCCACTCCACTCACAGAAAGACCTGAAAAAAGATGTATCAGCTTGGGTTCTGCCACCAGGAACAAATACCTACCCTCAAGGAGGAGATGAGAGTAAGGAGGTATAGAGAATGCCTGGACTCTTGAGACTAGATAAAGGAATTAACCAACAGGTAGACTACTCTACTACAAAAGGCCATCTAATGATTGAGGCATGCCATGATGAAGTGAGATAATTGACAAGGACCACCCAATCCAGAAGAGACACCACCAGAGAATACGAACTTGGAACAGTCTATCCACACCAAATTATGGTAGAAACACAATGTGCCCTACAGTTAACTCTTGACTTACATATCTTAACTGATCATGACTTGCCATAAAACCCAAATCACAGAAAGATGCCAAATTTGATAAGCCACACCCAGGAAGCCTTGTTGGCTCACTGCCTTTTGAAGGCCGCATATTGTAGGCGAGCTGCTGATGCATGTAATGTATAGACTTTGTCAATAGCACCTCAAAGATTTCTCAACCGAGTAGTCAAGTCCCATCTTCACCTTAAGGCTTTTCGTTCCCCCCCCCCCTCCTTTGACCTCTTTTGACCCCAAAAAAAAGAGGGGGGGGGGGTCGCAGCAAAGAGAGGTCAGATTAATCTACTGTGCAGAATAGGTAAGCAGTACCGTATTGAGGATAGATTTTACCCCTGCCCCAATAACCTCACTGAAAACGATTCCAACAAGCTCAATTAACCCTTCCCAACCAGAAGTGTATTGCTTTTTGATGAAACCATCAGCCTTTATTGTATAATTTGCCCCAATGATGGCATCTCTAATCTTATCCATATTCCGATCAAGAAAAGCTGTTATTTTCATATAACACTTCACATCACATAAAAAGGAAGCTGGCTACTCCCTGAAAATGCCCTTCGTAGGTTCATTCATCATTGGGGCTAAGCAACAAAGAAGAAATTTGTTCCGCCCCCATGGGCGGTCTGTGATCACCGGAACAAATGAGCAACATAGCAAATGAAGGAAAGAATATGGGGACAGCCAGGACAACTAGCTAGGTGGGCCATCCAAGTATATTGCGAGTATAATGAACCTCTCTGCCCACTCGAGCATTCGGATACTCTGACAGGATCAAAGGACAGAAAGGGAAAGGTATACAGACCATCCCATGCTGCTTGTTTCGATGGAAAGCCAAGCTATGGACCGGACATGTATTACTTGATGGAACCATCAGCCTTTCCTTGAGCTTCTATACCAACTTGCAACCTACAATGTTAATTCTTGGTTGGCATGGCTTATTATTCTTAAGGTCATATATTCATCATCACAGCTCTCCCACCCCCCCCCCCTCGTGGCACCCCCAAAAGGCAGGTTTTATATCAGCAGCTGAAGTCTTGCAAGAGCTCAATGGAGTAACATTTTCAGCAGATGTGAGTGGATAATGGAGCAAGGTTCTGATGGCAGAACAAGTATCTTCAGACATCTCACCATATTGGTCCTAAGTGTCTGGAAGAATGATCCAAGCTTTGAATAAGACCATGGATGTCAGAAGCTGGTTGCTACAAAGAGAGACCACATGACGATTCTTCAGAGTGGAAACACAAGAAAGCAACAAATTCAGGGCTGCTTCAAGAATCACCTGTAAAAGTGGACTAATCAAATTTTACACGAGAAAAAGTACACTCAAGTATTTGTATAAATAGAATTCCTATGTAATCCACATGTGATGGAGACATCAAAGTGTACAGGCGCAAGAAGAAGAAGAAGCAGCCATCTTTGTGGCTGGAAGAATAGAAAGAAGAAGATCTTGTGGGCCCCAAGCTCGATCCAGATTTTAGAAGATCTTAGAAGATTTAAGAAGATCTTTTGGGTCCCAAGATCGATCCAGATTTTTAGAAGATCTTAGAAGATTTTGTGGACCCCACCAAATCTTATTTGATTCTAGTACTTTGCTTTAAATCTAGTGATATTTGATTGTCTTACACAATTAGGAAACTAGGATTTCTTTATATTGATCTATTAGGTAGTTTTTATTTCATGCAATTGAGTTTCTAAGTATCTTTTTATTTTTGGAAGTTTATTCTCTTTAAGTGTAAGGCCATTGGCCATTGTTTATTTTCAATTTAATGAAGAATATTGAAAACAAGAATAAACCCCCAAACCCCTCACGGTTCTCTCTCTCTCGTTCTCTCATCTTTCTCTCTCGCCTCTTTCCTCCCTTACTCTCTCGGCTCTCTCTTCTCTCAATCTTCTTGTCTCGCCTCCCTCTCTTTCTTTTCAGTCTTATCTCTTTTTTTTTTCTGTTGCTGAGTTGTTACTACTACACCTGCTACCTTACCTCACTGCTGCTGCAACACATTACTGGCGTTACAAAATTGCTACTGCTGCACCTGCTGCCTTACCTCACTGCTGCTGCAACATATTCCTGCTGTTATAAAATTGCTGTTGCAACATATTTTCGCCGGTACAAAACTGCTCTGTTGCATACTGCTGCCTTTACACCACTGCTGCTACTCTCTTTACAATTGGCTGGATGTATCTTCTTCAACAAAAAGTGGACTACAACCTCTTTATTTTGGAGAACCTGGATTTCTTCTTCTCTCCTCAGATCTAAATAGCAGTATGGTAAAGAATTAAACTAAATCCTCCCCACCTCCCTATTATATATATTGCAACCCATTGACGTTGAAGTCTGTCTTTGCCCTTTTTTTGTGCCTATTTTATCGATTGTTGCATATCTAATTTGGGTGTCTAGATGGATTTGTGCTTAACCTAATATTCATATGTCGTTTGTTCCCTTCCCTATGTCCCCACTTGAAACTTGAGTAAGAATTTATGTGTTTTTCCGTCTAGATTAATATTGCTTTTGGCTATTTTGTTTATTAGTCGCTTTATCTTGCATGCTTAATCGTGTTTGCTGAGATTCTTTGGTCTTATTTACCTAAGCCCCTTGAGTTGACCTACCTAGTTAGTTAATCTTGTAGGAGACCTAGTCATCTAGGAACCCCCCCCTACATCATCTTGGTATCAGAGTATGGTTTTGTCTAGGTTGAGGGTAATTAAGTACTGTTGTCCCTTGTTTACATGTCTTATCTTTTGAGGTCTAGTCTCCATCACCGTTTGTCCGTGGTCGAGTCTGAGCTAAGAAAGCGATACCATAGATTAGAGGACACCCTTTTCTTTCTTAAGTTGGCGAGACCAAATAGCATTGGACGTTATTCCCTTCAAAAGCATATACTCAAGAGGGAGATTTCTGACCTCAAGATTGAAAGGGCTAACTGCTTATCTCAATTGGAGATCCTGAGTAGACCTTAAGTCTTTGGTGGCAACCGTACCTTTGGCTGCCCATCTCCTTATGTCCACTCGTAGTGGTAGTGTATACCAGGATATATCTGCCCCTCCTAGCACCGCCACCCAATCGGAGCAACTAGCTGAATTCATGAAAGCCGTTCAAACCATACAGGAAACACAAGCTATTCATCTCCAAGCCGTTACCGATAAGTTGGCTGCCCTTGAGACAAGTGCCCAAAACCCTGATGGACGGCAAGGCCGTAACATAATTGGCACTGAACCTAGGGGCAGAGGCCCTAACCCTGAGGAATTAAACGAAAATAACCAGACTGACGGTTATGACCAGATAAGGGATAACTTCCAAGGACTAAGGCGTGGTAGGGATCAGGTTAAGGGTCGAGGCCCACCGCCAAGACGCCAAACCCAATATGGAGATGATGAGGGCTATAAGCATCATGATAGGGGCTTTGATGTCAGACGGATGATTAAGGTAGACGCCCCTACCTACGATGGTCAGATTGATGCTAGGATCCTTCTGGATTGGATCAAGCAGATGGATAGGTACTTCGATTTCTATGATATGCCAGAGGAAGTCCGCTACTGGTTTGCTAAGTTCAAGCTTATTGGAGCTGCCCAGGACTTCTGGACAGACCTAGAGTACCAGGAGGACCACCTAGGACTTGAGCCAATCACCACCTGGGTAGAGATGCAAGAGCGACTCAAGAGGGAATTTTTGCCTATCACTTATAGGCTCCAGTTGTTGAATGAAATGAATACCCTCAAGCAAGGGAAGTTGACTGTGACCGAGTACATGAGCAAGTTCAATGAATTAAAAATTAGAAACCGTATTCGAGAGGATGTTGAGCAGACACTCTCCAGATTCCTTACCAGGCTCAACTCCGAAATTCAGTCTCGTATAGCACCCCACCTGGTGCGAGACGTTCCACAGGCCTTCAGGATAGCCCTTGAGGTGGAATCCTCCATGAGAACTTATTCTCAGAGGAAGAACTTCCAAGCTGGGGAGTCCTAATTTAGAAAACCACCCCAAGGCTCAACTGGATTCCCAAAACCCCCTGCTGCACCACAGCGTCAATTTGACAACAAGGGTAAAGGAATTTTGGGAGAAGCGCCCAAGAGTAGTGGGCAACAACAGTGCTTCAAGTGTCGTGGGTTTGGTCACTTCTCCAGAGAGTGTCCCAATAGGAATCTTTACATAGGAGAGCAGACCCATGAGGAAAGTGACCAAGAGGGATTTCAGGACCATGAGTATGAGGACCATAGGCCAGATGAGACCATATCTGATGAGGACACCGAGGAGGCCGGTGACCTCAAGCTCGGCATTGTGCATTGCATGGTCTCACAACCTAAGAATAGTGACGATTGGCGACGAACTAATATTTTCATCACCTACACATGTCATCAGGGCAAGAACTGCCGCGTAGCCATAGACAACGGGAGTTGCATGAATGTGGTCGCTAAGAGCACTGTTGCTCGAATGGGCCTTAAACCTGAACCCCACCCCAAGCCTTACAAGGTTGCCTGGGTTGATCAGTCCACCATTCCCGTAAATCTGAGGTGTCTAGTTCCCCTACACTTTGCAGGATATGACGATCGAGTGTGGTGTGATGTCCTAGAGATGGATGTTGCCCACATCATTCTAGGTAGGCCCTGGTTATATGACCGGGATGTCACCAATTACGGGAAGTCTAACACCTATGTCTTTGAGTTCAAAGGGAAGAAGATCAGACTGACACCCAGTCTCCCTAGGGAAGTTAGGGTTCCAGAACATAAGGGAAGTACATCCAAACACGCCCCCACCAAAACACTCAACATTTTAAATCAACAACAATTTGAAGGAGAGTGTCACGAGTCATGGGTGATTTATGCTATAGTTGCCGTACAGAGTAATACCGATAGGTCACGCTTATTCACTGAGGCTCCTAGAGAAGTGCAACCCTTGTTGAGGAAATTCGAGAGGCTATTCCCTGAGGAACTACCTGATAAGTTACTGCCTATGCGTGACATCCAGCACGCTATTGACTTAGTTCCAAGATCCTCTCTCCCGAACTTACCCCATTACCGAATGAATCCCAAAGAACATGCCGAACTCAAACGGCAAGTGGATGAACTGTTGCAAAAGGGATTCATCAAGGAAAGCCTTAGCCCGTGTGCTGTACCTGCCTTGCTCACGCCAAAGAAAGATGGCACCTGGCGTATGTGTGTTGATAGTAGGGCCATCAATAAGATCACCATCAAGTATAGGTTCCCTATCCCTAGGCTTGATGACATGTTGGATATGATGGCCAACTCTTCAATCTTTTCGAAGATAGATCTCAAGAGCGGGTACCACCAGATTAGGGTCAGGCCGGGAGATGAGTGGAAGACAGCCTTCAAGACGAAGGATGGCCTCTTTGAGTGGTTAGTCATGCCCAAGATGATGTAGGGGGGTTCCTAGATAACTACGTCTCCTACAAGATTAACTAACTAGGTAGGTTAACTCAAGGGGCTTAGGTAAATAAGACCAAAGAATCTCAGCAAACACGATTAAGCATGCAAGATAAAGCGAGACTAATAAACAAAGTACCCAAAAGCAATATTAATCTAGACGGAAAAACACATAAATTCTTACTCAAGTTTCAAGTGGGGACATGGGGAATGGAACAAACGACATATGAATATTAGGTTCAACACAAATCCATTTAGACACCCAAATTAGATATGCAACAATCGATAAAATAGGCATAAACAAAGGGCAAGGGCAGACTTCAACGTCAATGGGTTGCAATATATGTAATAGGGATTTAGGGAGGTGGGGAGGATTTAGTTTAGCACTTTACCATACTGTTATTCAGATCTGAGGAGAGAAGAAGAAATCCAGGTTCTCTAAAATAAAGAGGTTGTAGTCCACCTTTTGTTGAAGAAGATACATCCAGCCAATTGTAGAGAGAGTAGCAGCAGTGGTGTAAAGGCAGCAGTGTGCAGCAGTGCAGTTTTGTACCGGCAGAAATATGTTACAGTAGCAAGTTTATGACAGCAGGAATATGTTGCAGCAGCAGTGAGGTAAGGCAGCAGGTGCAGCAGCAGCAATTTTGTAATGCCAGTAATGTGTTGCAGCAGCAGTGAGGTAAGGTAGTAGGTGCAGTAATAACAACACAGCAGCAGAAAAAAAAAAAGAGATAAGACTGAAAAGAAAGAGAGGGAGGCGAGACAAGAAGATTGAGAGAAGAGAGCCGAGAGAGTAAGGGAGGAAAGAGGCGAGAGACAAAGATGAGAGAACGAGAGAGAGAGAGAACCGTGAGGGGTTTGGGGGCTTATTCTTGTTTTCAATATTCTTCATTAATTGAGCATGAACAATGGCCAATGGCCTTACACTTAAAGAGAGTAAACTTCCAAAAATAAAAAGATACTTAGAAACTCAATTGCATGAAATAAAAACTACCTAATAGATTAATAAAGAAATCCTCGTTTCCTAATTATATAAGACAATCAAATATCACTAGATTTAAAGCAAAGTACTAGAATCAAATAAGATTTGGTGGGGTCCACAAAATCTTCCAAGATCTTCTAAAAATCTGGATCGATCTTGGGACCAAATAAGATTTGGTGGGGTCCACAACATCTTCCAAGATCTTCTAAAAATCTGGATCGAGCTTGGGCCCCACAAGATCTACTTCTTTCTATCCTTCCAGCCACAAAGATGGCTGCTTCTTCTTCTTCTTGCGCCTGTACACTTTGATGTCCCCATCAACTCTCCCCGGCTTGGAAGAATTCACCTCTGGTGAATTAATGCTCATGTAATACTCAAATAGGTCTGGGTTGAGTTGTTGGACTTCTTGCATTGTGATCCAGGTGTTGTCAATTTCCGAACGTCCATGCCACTTGACCAAGAACTCTCTAGAACCTCCAGTGTGTGTGGACACAATCCTCTCATCAAGGATTTCCTCAATTTCTTCAGTTCTCCTCGTGACCTTAGGCACAGGTGGTAACGAGGTGGGGGGAAGTGGTTGACTTGGCTCAGAAGTCTCATCAATGTTTAAAGGGAAGTCTTTAAGGTCATCAGGACAAAAAGAGGTGAAGGTAGAGGTACCATGGTATGGGACTAGGTCTTCAACATTGAAAATATTGTTGATCTCCATGCTAGCTGGAAGATCAAGAACATATGCATTGGCACCTATCCTCTTGAGTACCTTGAACGGACCTGTGCTACGAGCATGTAGCTTGCTCGCTTTTCCCCTAACAAAACGTTGTGGCTTGATTCTTTCCATCACCATATCACCCTCTTGAAACTCTTGTAGCCTTCTGTGCACATCTGCCTTCGATTTGTATTGCTCATTGCTCAGTGCTATCTGTCTCCTTATACCTGCATGCAAATCATGTATATGTTGAGCAAAAGATTCCGCTGACTGGGAGGTCCTAGAACTAGACACGACTAGGAGAAGGTCTATGGGTGCCCGAGGCTGGTATCCTGAACAGATCTCAAAGGGGGACAGACCAGTGGTACGGTTCTTAGAACTGTTATATGCAAACTCGGCCCGGCTAAGGACTCGATCCCAACTGGTAAGGTGTTCTCCTATAAGGCAACGCAATAAATTCCCTAAGCTCCTATTGACAACCTCGGTTTGACCATCGGTCTAAGGGTGGAAAGCTGAGGAGAAACAGAGTTTCGTTCCCATCATCCGCCATAGGGTCCTCCAAAAATGACTAGTGAACTTAACATCCCTATCGGACACTATGGTGAGGGGTAACCCATGGTACTTGACAACCTCACTAAAGAAAAGTTTGGCTACCATAGATGCATCGGAAGTCTTAGAGCATAGGATAAAATGGGCCATCTTCGAGAAGCGGTCAACAACCACATAAACAAAATCGTGGCCTCTCGAAGTTCTTGGTAGACCAAGCACAAAGTCCATGCTAAGGTCCTGCCAAGGGGAGTGGGGAACGGTTAGGGGAGTGTACAAACCCGTGTTTTGCTTTTGTTGCTTGGCGGTCTGGCATGTCCTGCACTGACCCACAACTCTAGCAACATCCCTCTTCAGTCCTGGCCAAGAGAATCGGTCCTCAACGAGGGTGATGGTCTTATCGCGACCAAAGTGGCCAACGACTCCCCCAGCATGCAATTCCCAGATCAAGAAATCTCAGAGTGAAGTCCTGGGAATGCACAACTTGCTTTCTTTAAAAAGAAAGCCCTCCCTAAGTAGGTAGTCCGAGCGGTTGACTGGTTTGCCTTCACTCAAGGAAGTGAACGGCTCATTAAAATCAAGACAGGTGGGGTATTGGTCTTTGACTCTCTCGAACCCTAAAACCTCTACACTCATTGCTTGGAGTAGCACACTAGCCCAACTCCTAGCATTGGTGAGACTGAGAAACATGTTCACCCGGCTCAGTGCATCTGCAGCAGTATTCTCGACACCAGGCTTGTGCTTGAGTACAAAAGTGTACTCTTGGAGGAACTCAACCCACTTGGCATGCCTCTGATTGAGTTTCTTTTAGGCACTAAGGTACCTCAAAGCTTGGTGGTCAGAGAATAGTACGAATTCTTGCGGTTAAAGGTAATGTCGCCAATAGCGCAATGATTGGACAACCGCATAGAATTCCTTGTCGTATGTAGAATATCGTTGCCTAACTTCATTAAGCTTCTCACTAAAATAGGCAACAGGGTGGCCCTTTTGTCCTAGGACACCACCTATCCCAATACCAGATGCATCACAGTTAACTTCGAAAACCTTAGAGAAATCTGGGAGGCGTAGGACTGGAGCTTCAGTCATAAGCTTTTTAATCTCATTAAAGGCCTTCGTAGCACTCTTAGTCCATTGAAACTCCTTTTTCATGCAATCGGTGATAGGAGACATAATGGAACTAAACCGGTAGATGAACCTTCTGTAGAAAGTGGCTAAACCATGGAAGCTTCGTACCTCATAAATGTTAGTTGGCTCAGGTCACTCTACAATCGCCCTCACCTTCTCCAGGTCAGCAGATACTCCCTGAGCTGACACAACAAATCCCAGGAAGATGACTTGATCACTCATGAAGGTGCACTTCTTGAGGTTGACAAAGAATTTCTCTTGTGAGAGCACATGAAAGACCTTCTGTAAGTGATCCAAGTGGGAAGACGGGGTCTTACTATAGATGAGGATGTCATCAAAGTAAACCATTAGGAACTTGCCAATGAATGGTTGAAGCACTTGATTCATTACCCTCATGAAAGTGCTAGGTGCATTTGACAAGTTCAATGCAACCCATTGACGTTGAAGTCTGCCTTTGCCCTTTGTTTGTGCCTATTTTATCGATTGTTGCATATCTAATTTGGGTGTCTAGATGGATTTGTGCTGAACCTAATATTCATATGTCGTTTGTTCCCTTCCCCATGTCCCCACTTGAAACTTGAGTAAGAATTTATGTGTTTTTCCGTCTAGATTAATATTGCTTTTGGCTACTTTGTTTATTAGTCTCGCTTTATTTTGCATGCTTAATCGTGTTTGCTGAGATTCTTTGGTCTTATTTACCTAAGCCCCTTGAGTTGACCTACCTAGTTAGTTAATCTTGTAGGAGACCTAGTCATCTAGGAACCCCCCCTACATCAACATGTCTTGGTTAAATAGCTCCTTGGGCAGCGTTGAGCAGTTGCTAAGTATATGAAAAAGTAATAGGACACATCATATAGAAACCGTGTGGATAACTGATGATGGGGGAAGCATGGAGGCAGGTAACTTTCAAGTATCATATGAATTTCCTTTTTGGGATACACTCAAGTAATGTATGATTGAGCATTACTCACAACAATATTCATGAAGAACAGTAACTTATGGTTTTCCAAGCAGTAAGGTTCTATCTAATATTCAGTTAAGATCACGCTCATGGAATTTGCAATTTTGTAATTGCACGCAATTCAACTAAAGAGAGATATCATGTTCCTCTTCGTACAGAATGGGGGGGTGGTCAAACCAGACATATTCTTCTTCCCAGTTTAATCACCGGTTTTGACCAAACCAGGAACCTAGCCAGCACCTGAGGAACCTGAAAATTTGCAGGTTAACTGGGCAAGACCACCAGTCAGAGGGAGAGATTGGATTTCTACCCTTGCATGTTTTTTAAATTGAAATGAATGAAATTTACAACATGTGAAGGGCAAGATCACCAGTCGGTTGCCCTACTACCTATGGTATTCAATGCTGTGCAAATGAGTGCACACGTTGGAAGGCAACAAAGACGTAAGGATTTGGCAAAATCCAAATAAACAGGATAAAAAGATGTAGATTTTTGGGGCCAGAAGATACTGTCAGACTAACTACAGACATCTATTAGGTGAAAACTGCAATATACTTCGATGCCATCCCATTAAAGCATTATACGCTCAGAAATAAACTGACATAGTGACTGAAACAAAAAAAAATTTCAACTCATAGAATAACAAATATTTGTAGGAGATATACAAGCTAGTAGATTTGGCTGACCCTATTTAGTCGGGACAAGGCTGTGATGTAGGGAGTTCCTAGGTGACCAGATTTCCTACAAGATTAACTAACTAGGCAGGGTTAATTCAAGGGACTTGGATAGATAGGACAAAAAGAAACTCAGCAAAACATGCAAAATAGAATGAGACTAATAAACAAAGTAGCAAAAAGCAATAATAATCTAGGCGAAAAAAACACATAAACTCTTACTTAAGCTTCAAGTGGGGACATGGGGAAGGGAACAAATGTCATACGAATGTTAGGTTCAGCACAAATCAATCCAGACACCCAAATAAGATATGCAAACAATCAATGTCCTCTAGCAGCCAACTAAAATAGAAAATCAGCAAGGGTTCTAGGGATATAACAGTGACGAAACGTCTTAAAACAATGGGTAAAAAATAGGCATAAACAAAAGGGCAAAGGCTGCAACATATAATAGGGATTAATGGAGGAGAGGGGGTTTAGTTTAATTATTTACCTTGCTGCTGTCCTGGTCTGAGGAGAAAAGAAGAGACCAAGGTCCTCCACAATAAAGAGATGCAGTCCACTTTTGGTTCATAAAGAAAAGTCCAGCTGGTTGTATAGAGATCCTTAGTATTGTCGATGTAGCTTAGTGAATGATGTTGGGGCTCTCAGCAACTCACGGACAGCAAGTACAGCCAGCAGCAGTAACTAGTAACCGAGAGGGACAGAGAGAATGAAAGAGAGAGACAAGATGAGAGAGAATATCGAGAAAGAGAGGAGGGACGAGAGTGAGAGGCGAGAAAAGGGAGAGGGTAGCAAGAGAGAAATCGTGGGGGTTGGGGTGTTCTTTTTCTTTCAGTATTCTTCATTCATTATTCTCATTGTGGCCAATGGCCTTACATAAATAATAGGATAATTACTAAAAAAGAAAAGGCTAATCTAGGAACATAATCTCATAAATAAAGAAGTTTCCTAAAAAAACAAATAGGAGTGTTATTTAGTTTCTTACTTAACTCAATGACTTAAATAAAAAAAATCCTAGGAAATAAAACTACTAACATATCAGATTTGGTGGGGGCCACACAATCTTGGCAAAGAAAGGAAGGAGAGGACTCGATCCAGCACTGGGAAGGCTGGATCGAGCCTTCTTTTTTTTTCTTCTTTCTTCTTCTTCCTCCTTCTAATCCTCCAACCACAAAGAAGGTTGGGTCTTCTTCTTCCTTCGGCTGTACGTCTTGATGTCCCTATCAACTCTCCCCGGCTTGGAAGAATTCACTTCAGGTGAAATAAAGCTCATATAATACTCAAGTAGGCTTGGGTTGAGTTGTTGGACTTCTTGCATTGTGATCCATGTGTTGACAATTTCCGGACGTCCACGCCACTTGACCAAAAACTCTCTAGAACCTCCAGTGTGTGTGGACACAATCCTCTCATCAAGGATTTCCTCAACTTCTTCAGTTCTTCTGGTGACCTTAGGCACAGGTGGTAATGAGGTGGGGGGAAGTGGTTGGCTTGACTCAGAAGTCTCATCAATGCTGAAGGGGAAGTCTTCAAGGTCATCAGGATAGAAAGGGGTAAAGGTAGAGGTACCATGGTATGGGACTAGGTCTTCAACATTGAAAATATTACTGATCTCCATGCTAGCTGGCAGATCAAGAACATATGCATTGGCACCTATCCTCTTGAGTACCTTGAACGGACCTGTGCTACAAGCATGTAGCTTGCTCGCTTTTCCCCTAACAAAACGTTGTGGCTTGATTCTTACTATCACCATATCGCCCTGTTGAAACTCTTGTAGCCTTCTGTGCACATCTGCCTTCGATTTGTATTGTTCATTGCTCAGTGTTATCTGTCTTCTTATACCTGCATGCTAATCATATATATGCTGAGCAAAAGATCGGCTGACTGGGAGGTCCTGGAACTAGACACAACTGGGATAAGGTCTATGGGTGCCCAGGGCTGGTATCCTAAACAGATCTCAAAGGGGGACAGACCAATGGTACGGTTCTTAGAACTATTATATGCAAACTCAGCCTGGCTAAGGACTTGATCCCAACTGGTAAGGTGTTCTCCTATAAGGCAACGCAATAAATTCCCTAAGCTCCTATTGACAACCTCGGTCTGGCCATCGATCTGAGGGTGGAAAGCGGAGGAGAAACGGAGCTTCGTGCCCATCATCTGCCATAGGGTCCTCCAAAAATGACTAGTGAACTTAACATTCCTATCGGACACTATGGTGAGGGGCAACCCATGGTACTTGACAACCTCATTAAAGAAAAGTTTGGCTACTATGGATGCATCAGAGGTCTTAAAGCATAGGATGAAATGGGTCATCTTCGAGAAACGGTCCACAACCACATAAACAGAATCATGGCGTCTCGAAGTTCTTGGTACGCCAAGCACGAAGTCCGTGCTAAGGGGAATGGGGAACGGGTAGGGGAGTGTACAAACCCGTGTTTTGCTTTTGTTGTTTGGTGGCCTGGCATGTCCTGCACTGACTCACAACTCTAACAACATCCCTCTTCAGTCCTAGCCAAGAGAATCGGTCCTCAATGAGGGTGATGGTCTTATCGTGACCGAAGTGGCCAGCGACTCCCCCAGCATGCAATTCCCAGATCAGGAAATCTCGGAGTGACGTCCTGGGAATGCATAACTTGTTTCCTTTAA
Source organism: Macadamia integrifolia (assembly GCF_013358625.1). NCBI lineage: Eukaryota > Viridiplantae > Streptophyta > Magnoliopsida > Proteales > Proteaceae > Macadamia > Macadamia integrifolia. Next base: position 3,896,849 of record NC_056559.1, read on the forward strand.
AAAGAAAGCCCTCCCTAAGCAGGTAGTCCGAGCGGTTGACTGAGTTGCCTTCATTCAAGGAAGTGAACGACTCATTAAAATCAGGACAGGTGGGGTATTGGTCCTTGACTCGCTCAAACCCTACAACCTCTACACTCATTGCCTGGAGTAGCACACTAGCCCGACTCCTAGCATTGGCGCGAATGAGGAACATGTTCACCAAGCTCAGTGCATCTGCAGCAGTATTCTCCACACCAAGTCTGTGCTTGAGTACAAAAGTGTACTCTTGGAGAAACTCAACCCACTTGGCATGCCTCTGGTTAAGTTTCTTTTGGGCACTCAGGTATCTCAGAGCTTGGTGGTCAAAGAATAGCACGAATTCTTGCGGTAAAAGGTAGTCGCCAATAGCGCAGTGATTGGACAACCGCATAGAATTCCTTATCGTATGTGGAATATCATTGCCTAGCTTCATTAAGCTTCTCACTAAAATAGGCAATAGGGTGGCCCTCTTGTCCTAGGACACCACCTATCCCAATACCAGATGCATCACAATTCACTTCGAAGACCTTAGAGAAATTTGGGAGGCACAGGACTGGAGCTTCAGTTATAAGCTTTTTAATCTCATTAAAGGCCTTCGTAGCACTCTTAATCCATTGAGACTCCTTTTTTTTTTCATGCAATCGGTGATAGGAGACATAATAGAACTAAACCGATAGATGAATCTTCTGTAGAAAGTGGCTAAACCATGAAAGCTTCGTACCTCATGAATGTTAGTTGGCTCAGGCCACTCTACAATCGCTCTCACTTTCTTAGGGTCAGCAGATACTCCCTGAGCTGACATAACAAATCCCAGGAAGATGACTTGATCACTCATGAAGGTGCACTTCTTGAGGTTGACATAGAGTTTCTCTTGTAAGAGCACATGAAAAATCTTCTGTAAGTGATCCAAGTGGGAAGACGAGGTCTTACTATAGATGAGGATGTCATCAAAGTAAACCACAAGGAACTTGCCAATGAATGGTTGTAGCACTTGATTCATTATCCTCATGAAGGTGCTAGGTGTATTTGACAAGCCAAAAGGCATGACTAACCACTCAAAGAGGCCATCCTTCGTCTTGAAGGTTGTCTTCCACTCATCTCCAAGCCTAACCCTAATCTGGTGGTACCCACTCTTGAGATCAATCTTCGAAAAGATCGAAGAGTTGGCCATCATATCCAATATGTCATCAAGCCTAGGGATAAGGAACCTATACTTGATGGTGATCTTATTGATGGCCCTACTATCAACACACATACACCAGGTGCCATCTTTCTTTGGCGTGAGCAAGGCAGGTACAGCACACGGGCTAAGGCTTTCCCTAATGAATCCTTTCTGCAACAGTTCATCCACTTGTCGTTTGAGTTCGGCGTGTTCTTTGGGATTCATTCGGTAATGGGGTAAGTTCGGGAGAGAGGATCCTGGAACTAAGTCAATAGCGTGCTGGATGTCACGCATAGGCAGTAACTCATCAGGTAGTTCCTCAGGGAAAAACCTCTCGAATTTCCTCAACGAGGGTTGTACTTCTCTAGGAGTCTCAGTGAATAAGCGTGACCTATCGGTATTACTCTGTACGGCAACTAGAGCATAAATCACCCCTGACTCATGACACTCTCCTTCAAATTGTTGTTGATTTAAAATGTTGAGTGTTTTGGTGGGGGTGTGTTTGGATGTACTTCCCTTGTGTTCTGGAACCCTAACTTCCCTAGGGGCACTGGGGGTCAGTCTGATCTTCTTCCCTTTGAACTCAAAGATATAGGTGTTAAACATCCCGTAATTGGTGACATCCCGGTCATATAACCAGGGTCTACCTAGAATGATGTGGGCAACATCCATCTCTAGGACATCACACCACACTCGATCCTCATATCCTGCAAAGTGTAGGGGAACTAAACACCTTAGATTAACGGGAATGGTGGACTGATCAACCCAGGCAACATTGTAAGGCTTGGGGTGGGGTTCAGGTTTGAGGCCCATTCGAGCAACAACGCTCTTGGTGACCACATTCATGCAACTCCTGCTGTCTATGGCGATGCGGCAGTTTTTGCCCTGATGACATGTGTAAGTGATGAAAATATTAGTTCGTCGCCAATCATCACTACTCTTAGGTTGTGAGACCATGCAACGCACAATGTCGAGCTTGAGGTCACCGGCCTCCTCGGTGTCCTCATCAGATATGGTCTCATCTGGTCTATGGTCCTCATACTCATGGTCCTGAAAACCCTCTTGGTCACTTTCTTCAGGGGTCTGCTCTCCTACATAAGGATTCCTATTGGGACACTCTCTGGAGAAGTGACCAAACCCACGACACTTAACGCACTGTTGTTGCCCACTACTCTTGGGTGCTTCTCCCTAAATTCCTTTACCCTTGTTATCAAATTGATGTTGTGGTGCAGCAGGGGGTTTTGGGAATACAGTTGAACCTTGGGGTGGTTTTCTAAATTGGGACTCCCCAGCTTGGAAGCTCTTCCTCTGAGAATAAGTTCTCATGGAGGATTTCACCTCAAGGGCTATCCTGAAGGCCTGTGGAATGTCTCGCACCAGGTGGGGTGCCATACGAGACTGAATTTCGGAGTTAAGCCCAGTAAAGAATCTGGATAGTGTCTGCTCAACATCCTCCCGAATACGGCTTCTAATTTTCAATTCATTGAACTTACTCATGTATTCGGTCACAGTCAACTTCCCTTGCTTCAGGGTATTCATTTCATTCAACTGGAGCCTATAAGTGAGGGGAAAATTTTCCCTCTTGAGCCGCTCTTGCATTTCTACCCAGGTGGTGATTGGCTCAAGTCCTAGATGGTCCTCCTGGTACTCTAGGTCTGTCCAGAAGTCTTGGGCAGCTCCAATAAGCTTGAACTTAGCAAATCGGTAGCGGACTTCCTCTGGCATATCGTAGAAATCGAAGTACCTATCCATCTGCTTGATCCAATCCAGAAGGATCCTAGCATCAATCTGACCATCGTAGGTAGGGGCATCTACCTTAATCATCCGTCTGACATCAAAGCCCTTATCATGATGCTCATAACCCTCATCATCTCCATATTGGGTTTGGCGTCTTAGCGGTGGGCCTCGACCCCTACCCTGATCCCTACCACGCCTTAGGCCTTGGAAGTTATCCCCTATCTGGTCATAACCATCAGTCTGGTTATTTTCGTTTACTTCCTCAGGGTTAGGTCCTCTGCCCCTAAGTTCAGTGTCAGTTGTGTTACGGCCTTACCGTCCATCAGGATTTTGGGCACTTGTCTCGAGGGCAGCCAACTTATTGGTAAGGGGCTTGGAGATGGACAGCTTGTGTCTCTTGTATGGCTTGAACTACTTTCATGAATTCAGCCAGTTGCTTAGATTGGGTGAAGGTGCTAAGGGGGTCAGACATATCCTGGTATGCTCTACCACTACGAGTGGACATAAGGAAATGGGCAACCAAGGTACGGTTGTCACCAAAGACTCAAGGTCTACTCAGAATCTCTAATTGAGACAAGTAGTTAGCCCTTTCAATCTTGAGGTAAAAAATTTCCCTCTCAAGTATGTGCTTTTGGAGGGAATAGCGTCCAATGCTATTTGGTCCCGCCAACTTAAGAAAGAAAAGGGTGTCCTCTAATCTATGGCATCGTTCTCTTAGCTCAGACTCGACTACGGACAGATGGTGACGGAGACTAGACCTTAAAAGGTAAGACATGTGAACAAGGGACAGCAGTACCTAATTACCCTAAGCCTAGACAAAATCATGCTCTGATACCACGATGATGTAGGGAGTTCCTAGGTGACTAGATTTCCTACAAGATTAACTAACTAGGCAGGGTTAATTCAAGGGATTTGGGTAGATAGAAGAAAAAGAAACTCAGCAAACAAGATTAAGCATGCAAAATAGAATGAGACTAATAAACAAAGTAGCAAAAAGCAATAATAATCTAGGCGGAAAAACACATAAACTCTTACTTAAGCTTCAAGTGGGGACATGGGGAAGGGAACAAACGTCATACAAATGTTAGGTTCAGCACAAATCAATCCAGACACCCAAATAAGATATGCAAACAATCAATGTCCTCTAGCAGCCAACTAAAATAGAAAATCAGCAAGGGTTCTGGGAATATAACAGTAACGAAACATCTTAAAACAATGGGTAAAAAATAGGCATAAACAAAAGGGCAAAGGTTGGTTTCAATGTTAATGGGCTGCAACATATAATAGGGATTAATGGAGGTGGGGGGGTTTAGTTTAATTACTTACCTTGTTGCTCTCCTGGTCTGAGGAGAAAAGAAGAGACCAAGGTCCTCCACAATAAAGAGATGCAGTCCACTTTTGGTTGATAAAGAAAAGTCCAGCCGGTTGTATAGAGATCCTTAGTATCGTCGATGTAGCTTAGTGAATGATGTTGGGGCTCTCAGCAACTCACGGACAGCAAGTACAGCCAGCAGCAGTAAGTAGTAACCGAGAGGGACAGAGAGAGTGAAAGAGAGAGACAAGATGATAGAGAATATCGAGAAAGAGAGGAGGGACGAGAGTGAGAGGCGAGAAAAGGGAGAGGGCAGCAAGAGAGAAATCGTGGGGGTTGGGGTGTTCTTTTTCTTTCAGTATTCTTCATTCATTATTCTCATTGTGGCCAATGGCCTTACATAAATAATAGGATAATTACTAAAAAAGAAAAGGCTAATCTAGGAACATAATCTCAGAAATAAAGAAGTTTCCTAAAAAAACAAATAGGAATGTTATTTAGTTTCCTACTTAACTCAATGACCTAAATAAAAAAAATCCTAGGAAATAAAACTACTAACATATCAGATTTGGTGGGGGCCACACAATCTTGGCAAAGAAAGGAAGGAGAGGACTCGATCCAGCGCTGGGAAGGCTGGATCGAGCCTTCCTTTTCTTTTTTTTTCTTCTTTCTTCTTCTTCCTCCTTCTAATCCTCCAACTACAAAGAAGGTTGGGTCTTCTTCTTCCTTCGGCTGTACGTCTTGATGTCCCCATCAGGCTGAGTTGTTGTTGTTGTTGTTGTTGTATAAAAACTAGTAGATTTCACAAGTTAAAGGATTGATTCTAATATTAAAGTGCAGCTCATTATTTAGTATAGTTAATAAGATAGCTATTGAAAATTTGTATACAAATAACATTATATTGATATGGATAAAGTACATGTATCCCCAATTTTTGGGCTTAATATGGACAGGCCAGGCTTAATGTGAAGCCCAAGAAAGGCCCATAACAGACCTAGCCCAGACATTAGGTTTTCATGCAGGGTTCAGGGACCAGGGTAACCCAAAATTACTACCCTTCTACCATCATAAGTCAGATGATTCAACTATCAGGAAAACATTGTACTGGAGATGAGCCAACCCAGCCCCATAGGCCCTAGTGATTGATTGAAAAGGTCAATCTGCAAGTCAAATGTTTCCCCCCCCCCCTAACATGGACACTATTCCTCAACCATTTATTTGTTGGACCCCCCACCTATACATCTGATTCAGTCCAATTCTTCGCAAGCAAATCCATCGCCACACATACCATAGTACTGCTTATGTGTAAACCAACTCTAAATAACCTTTTTACCCAAAAAAAAAAAAATTCTAAATAACTTAGGCCAATCAAGCTAGAATAGCCAATATCCAATGCACTTCCTCGAGGTTACAGAAATTCTGAGCATTCAAGTACATAGTTGCATGAATGTATTACAAGCAAAATATAAAATCAAGATAAAAAACAGAAGAAAGATTAAAAAAAAATGATAATAAATAATAACACAATAGATAAGATTTAGTACAAAGTTACACTATCAAACAGTATGGTAATGTTGCAGCATCACTTCTCATATTATTAGACATGAAGACCGAAGCATGGAGCATGATTGCTTGATATAAAAAAGAGGTCAAATAGAAAGAGGGGAATAGTTTCTTACCTCATCGTTGGTTTTCTGAAATATGGAAGGAAGGAAGGGGAAAAGAGAATAAAACAAAACTTTGTTGCACTCGCAGAAAATCTCATACCAATGGCAATGTCTCTTTACAACCGAACAAGCCCTGCTTAGCAAAGGTGATACTTTAAGGCATATCTTCTCACAAATTTTCACGATATTCCTTGCCAAGTCTTCTGCTGACCACTGAACCCTCATGCTAACCTGTCATCTCTTCAACATGCTTCCATGTGCAAGGAGGCTCAACTTCCACAGACATAATTCTCCATGCAAGAAGAATGTTTTCACTTGATCAGAATCAAATCAACTTGTAAAAGAAAATACATATATATATATATATATATAATAAGGGAAAAGGTTGGGTATTGCTGGTATACCGTAAGCTAGCACTATTGTGTCTATCTCTCTCTTCTCCCTTTTGGAATTGACCCCTACCCCTCCTAAATGATGCCTCATCCAGTGCCCCCATTGGTGCTGTCCACTAGCCTGCGGTATACCGGCGGCATACCTATCCCTCTCCCATATAATAATAATAATAATAAAACTCCCGTGTATTGTCACTGGAGGCACAAAATTGAGATATACAAAGATGACAGTACCAAATGGTTCAAAATAGGTAGCTCTAAGGTAGGTAAAGAGAATGGAAATGACTAGCACAAGTTGTTTGGATCCATACAGAGATGTGCCATCAATAATTATGGGTTTCCTGCAACTCATTCTGAAATGAGGACTCAAAACTTCCTCTAAAACCTCCTTCAGGTTGACCTCATGAACCCTGGTAAGTGTTGATTTTACACAACTGTTTGACTCATTTACACAAAGTCCAAGAGCTACTTATTCTGCACTTCCCCAATGGTATAGTAGCACCCCTGCTGTGTACAAATATCAAGCAACTAGTTTAGTAATTACAAAAATCATGTAGGATCATCAAAATTCAAAAAATGTAAATAATGGATTAAGAATAGTTGTTGACTACTATACCTTTTCAAAGAAAAGGGATATATCAATTTTTGGACTGATTGGTCAATTCATATATTTCGAAGCTGATATGTCCCCTATATTTATTTCTGAAACTAGAATCCGTAATCAAAATTCCTAATATTTCTAAATAATTCATTACAACCACAACTTACATTATTTCCCTCCCTCCCTCCCTCCCTCCCTCCCTCCCAAGTGTCTCATGAAGGAAGGAAGCAGATTCCTAGAGGACATTTGAGGATAAATTACCAAATTATCGACCTTCTCTCAAGCTTAATTTTGATGACTGTTCTCTTGGAGATCCCAACATCAAGGATTAGAGGACTTTTATGCATCTCAGCTGCAGCACTTACAGGTGGCTTAGGTACATGAGGACAATTTAATACAGGTCCAGATAAGTTGAGAGCAATTCCACTAGGCCTTAGGATGACACAGGACAACAATGAGGGGGTGATGGAGGGCCAGTAGGGTAGAAATTGCAAGGGAGAGGGAGGAATCGCACAAAGAAGGGGGGGGGGGATGAGAATCACACACGCACAGCCAGCAGGCACATACCACAATATTCAACTCATAGCTTTATTCTTCAATCTGATCTCTACCTGTCCGGTAGTCACATGTATTTAAATAGAAACGAAAACCAACATTAAAGGAAACCTACTCTTTTTTGCTAAACAAGCTGGATCAAAAGAGATTACCAGAAACTAACAAAAAAATGGAGGGATTAAAAATCCGAGATCCCTCCCCTACCTGCAGCATGGCCATCAGTGGGGGAGGAGATCCACGACTCCAACAAAAGCTAATGAAATCGAAATCTAGGACGGTTATCAGCATCCATCCTAATCTCATCTTGGATTGAGAGAGGAAGAACTGGAGAGATCTTCAAAACCCCACTCCAAGCCACCATTTTAGCTAGATAATCCGCTACTGGATTTGCTTCTTTGTAACAGTGCGATAATTTCCACTGAATGGAGGAGAGTTAGGGAGAGAGATAACGCCAATCCTGCCGAGTGTACCAGGCAGAGGAATTGGAATAACCTGCCTTAGTTACAGCCACCGAGTCCGATTCAATCCAAAGGCATTCATTGCCCAGCTATTCGGAGATCTTGATTCCATGAATTAGATCAGTAACCTCAGCCTTATAATTTGATGCGATTCCGATATAGATAGCAAAGGAGTAAGCAATTCTACCATTTGAATCACGAATGAGCTACTCTAATTTAGAAACTAAATCCTAATATCTCTTTTACTTAAGCTACCAAAAATAAAAGATTGCAGGAAAATAGAAATAAAATATTAAAAGATCCTACTAGTCAAAGACCAATATTGGATCCGATTCATCTCTATCTGGATACCCAGATGAGTTTAGATTGGTCCATGGATGTGCATTTGCATCAACTCCGATACCACTTGATGTAGGGCCAGTAGGGGTAGGGAAGAAATTGCAGAGGAGAGGGAGGAATCGCATAAAGAAGGGGGGGGGGGGGGGAGGGGGAAAACACATACCCACAGCTCGCAGACACACACCACAATATTCAACTCATAGTTTCATTCTTCAATCTGATCTCTACTTGTCCCATTACATGTATTTAAATAGAAAAGAAAACCAACATTAAAGGAAACCTACTCTAATTTGGAAACTAAATCCTAATATCTCTTACTTAAGCTACCAAAAATAAAAGATTGCATGAAAATAAAAATAAAATACTAAAAGATCCTACAAGTCAAAGAACCATATTGGATCTGATTCATCTCTATCTCGATACCTAGATGAGTTTGGATTGGTCCATGGGTGTGCATCTGCATCAGGGGGAGAAGGTACAACTCTTCCTTTCCTCTGTGAATACCTCATCCTCATTGCAGCTTATGTCCAAGAACAATGAGAGGATATGAGACCTATAGTTATCAAGCTAATGGTTATCATATTGTACATTTTCCGAAGAAATATGCAATTCCTCCTGTCCTCATTTTTCACATAGTCCTTATATCAACGTGGTGAGGGGTGTTTGGGAGAGGAAGAACACCCCCCACCCACCCCCCCCACAAAAAAATAAAAAATGAAATAAATGGAACCCAAAAAAAAACTACAAGATGCAGTAATCCATTTCCAATTAGTCCAAAGTGAAGAAATATATAAAATATATTATGTCCATTTCTCAAGAAACCTATATCTAAGTTGAACTCAATGGAACTGTCTGGTTGCAAGTAAGGTGTCAGAAAGTGAAGTTGAAGATAACATCACTGTCCATTGGGAATTTCAATGTATTGTTGAGTATTTGTATAGTTGACAATAAGTTAGTTTTGTAACAATGAGAAACGCCAACCTTTATTGTTTTCATCAGTAATAACAGTATATTTTGGAAAATGGGACTACATCCCAGGAAATCTCTTTCCTTTGGGGATACTTTCTTGGAGACAAAAACCACATCTCTCTGAAAAATAACTTCACCTTTCTGTCACTTCTTCCAATTTCACTAGAAACCAATCAGAACCTATGACATAGAATGCTTCACAAAAGTAATCAATGAATCTGAAGCAGTGCAGATCCAATGCTTTCAGTATATTACTCTGTTTCTGTAGGCATGCCTCATTCGAATATTGTTCTCAATTTTCTTCACTACCATGCTAATGATTGTCCCATTTCTATTCATATGCTCTCCTTATTTACAGACATAAGAAGTTGAAGCTTGTTAAATGTAAAAGCAAAAGGCCAAAATTTCAATATTCACCAAAGACTGTGAGTGCAAAAGATCATAGAGGTAAAAGGAAACAATATGCACAAGAACTTGCCCATTTTTCATAAATGAAGCATATTTTTCCATACAAGTAAATCCTTACATACAGCTACTTGGCAGCATTACCTTTTTATCATATGAAAGTTTTTTCCCCCATCCAACAAGTGAATCCTCATATACAGCAACTTGGTAGCATTGTCTTTCTATCATTTGAAGGTCAGAGTCAGAATATATATGATCACAATTCAATGAAGCAGAACCAACCAAAACCCTAATGACTTGCAGAGGCCAAAACAGGCTTGAGTCACTCCATTTCTAATAGTATTCATGTCTTGAATCTTCAAAAGCCCAGTTTTCATTCTCCCAAGAGGATATCCAGATTTTCTTGATTAAACTATTAAAAAACTAGGCAACTTCTCCATCTTCTGTTCAAACCTACGCAGTTCAAATATTTCCATTATTAAGGGTGGTGGAATAGGATGGATGAAATGGAGAGGTGCATCCGGCGTATTGTGTGATCAACGTATTCCTTTAAAACTTAAAGGAAAGTTATATACGATAATCATACGACTAGCTATAATGTTTGGTGCAAAATGTTGGGTAGATAATAAGCATCATGTAGATAAATTCAGTGTAGTAGAGATGAGGATGTTGAGATGGATGTGTGGCAAAACTAAGAAGGATAAAGTAAGGAATAATCATATTAGAGCTGATTTGGGAATATCTCTAATTCATGATAAACTACAATAAATTCATTTGAGGTAGCATGGTCATGTTCAACAGAGGCCTTTGGATGCTCTAGTATGGAGAAGTCACTAGATTCAGATTGAAAGAACTAAAAGAGCCAGAGGCCAAACCTAAAATGACCCTAGGAGAAGTGGTGAGGTAAGACATGCATAGCTTGAGCCTTGTATCAAATATGGCCTCAAATAGAGCTTGATTTGAGGGCAAGGATCCATGTAGCCGACCCCATTTAGTTGGTATAAGGCTGAGTTGTAGTTGTTTATGCGTTGGGTAAGAACTTCGCTTCTAATAGATAGAAATTGAGTAGAGTTGCAATTGGTGTTAAAGACAACCATTACAGTTTCACCCACATATGCCTTGTCAAGTTATACATCATAAGCGGAAAGATTTCAACAAATACTTGGAAAATCAATTTACAAGTCCAGGCCCCAAGATAATCAAGTACATTCTAGGCCTCTTTATCGATAGTCATTTTTCTCAACTATAAAGCTTCATCAATCATCACAAAAAGCTTGAGAGTCCTCTCGAATTTACACGTCATTCAAAGCATACTGCCAAGATCCTGCACTGATGCTATTCAATTTTTAACCACTTCGTTGTTACAAACAGATCTTTCATTCCAAGTACAACTGTAGAGGCCAGATTCTCATCATGTTATCATGGCATCATTCCCATCTAATGCCTACATAGCTAGAGTGTGACACAAATGCTATTCAGACCCCTGTCCCTACACAACAAGCTTTTGTCTGTGTTAAAAACTCCAGCATCTCATGGGACAGCAACGAAAAATCTATAGGGAAGCCATATGCATTATGATCACTATCTCTTTAAAGAGAGATTTTGATGGTGGCATTATTTATCCTATCTCAATATGTATATGCAAACAAGACACATATCTTTATGCTCAGAGCCCTTGATTTCTCTTGAAAGGAATTGGTGACCCCTTAACTCTGAATTTTTCTGAATTTCTAAATCATTTTAAGAGTAGAACCAGACCACTCATTTTTTCCTGACAACAGTTTTGCTCCATCCTAGAGGCCTCTAGGTTTATGTAGCATTCAATTTTTCCCCTTCTTTTAGCTGTCACTGGTAATTTTTTTTCATCAATTCCAACTTTAAACTTGTAGAATTCTCATCACAAGTTTACCTAGATCTTTTGCACTCCAGATTCCAGAGTTAAGAGAAGTTCAAGTATAATAAGGGAAAGATTTATCCATCATTCAAAGACTGAATCTTAGGCTACGTTCATAACATCTATGCAACATATACAGAAGAAACTTATGCCAGCAAGCAAAAGAATGTAATGATGTGGAGTAGCTGAGTTAAAAGGTTTCAAAATAACACCTCTCATGCATCCACACATTCAAAATAACACCTCTCATGCATCAACATATTAGGACATTCAATAGCCACTTCTAAAAGTAATGTAATATGACTTCCTTCAGCACAGCACACAACGTTAGGACCCAACGAATTAAAATAGTTAATGGCACAAATAGCTCGTCATTAGTTCTCTTATTGTAAGGAATTGGATGCAGATATTCCCCATTGTCTACACCTGGAGAAAGGTGGCAAGACCCCACAGTCATCTTTAGAATTTTGGAAGCAAGTTGTACAAGCCTCCAACTTTGGCCCTGGAAAATGCAGAGGAAGCATCAATAACACCCTCAATATGGAACTTCTCACGATACCAAATGGTTACGAAGGAAATCAAACTATTTGAACAAGAAGACAGCAGCAAAAATAATTGGAAATAGAGAGCATGAAATAGATGCCATTTACTGCGTTTCAAAATTAGATGTCATAAACTCCACCAAAATTTTAGAAAAGACGACCTTGGGGGGGGGGGTAGAGAGAGAAATTCATAAGCAGGAATTTGTAACCCTTATCAAAGAGTTCAAAAATTCATCTGCAGATCCATGAATATAAATCTCTCATGCAATATTGCATTTGATGTTCTCATGTAAACAACACTGTTTGAAAATCAAATGAGCCAGCCTATCTGGAATGAAAGATAAATGGAAACATGAAAGTACAACAAATAAAGGGCCATAACCCAGTGCTGGTCCTGCCTATGCAGGGTCCTGGGAGGGGCAAGTTTGAAGTCTGTCCAAAACTTTGGCATTTTTGGGCAAAGTGTCTGCCGTCAAGACTCGAACCCGGGCATTTGCCTGGCAGTTCTAACCTTTACCATTTCTCTAAACAATGGCCCCTAGGAGAATTCGACATGTGCAAAAATTCAGCACTACAGCTTGATTATCCTGGGACAGCTAAATGCCCTCAAACTCTTTCATACTTTCATTTTCTGCAAAAGCCTTGCATTTTCTCCAAAGATCATGTTAAACCTTTAGGATGTAGCACGAACGGGAGTTACTTGACAATTTATCCTCATTTTATTCACATCCAAAGCCTTAACACACACCCCCCCCCCCTCCCACCAATCCCCCAAAAAAAATACAACTAGATGCCCAAGAGAGTATTCTACTGTCTGCAAATAAAGTTGTACACTTTAATTCACAATGATTTAAGTCTCCCTTTCTTAAAAACTGAAAATATAGCCAACTTATTTATTAGGAAAAGCATACACAGTATAAGCACACAAGGATCCAAAACCAAAAAAAGAGTGAACACCATGATGAGACTAGAAACCATGAATACAGGATATTCCATTTCTTTAAAGGAGTTTAAGGTACAGGTATTTCAAAAGTCGCTCTGATTACACTATCTAGATCATTACAGATTGAATTTTCAAGTAGGAGCTACAAAATATAAAAACACATTCTACTTCTTACAATGTTGTGACCTAAAACCAAAAGCAAAGAGGAAAAGATCCTGTTCCAAGGTAAAAAGGAAATACAAAAGCAAAAACTAAAAGAAGATCAAACTAGGACACTGTTTTCCCATCAACCAATAGCCAAGTTTGCTTCAGACGATACTAAGTTTCTTAGCTCCCTCAAATGTTCATCATTTGAGATGTGGAGTGAAAGACGGAGATTTGTCACCATTGTCTCTTGTTCCCAACTCAAGGGCCCAGAAGCAAATAATGCCTCTATGGTGCGATGGTAGGCATGCAACTCTAACTTATGGATTTCTACTGCCAACTTCTCTTTCGTAGGAAGGGGACATCTTTCCTCAGATCCCAACCGACAAAAAGATTTGGCATCATCAAATGGACTATCTCTATCTTGACTAGGTTCTGTTAAAGAACACGAAGGCAATTCATAGAGATTGTTGCTACCAATGCTACAACTACCAACAGAGCAAGCACACCTCTCCACACCATTAGGTTCTAAGCTTCTTGCAAGAAAACACCCGGTATCACCATTTTGTGTTCCAGCGTCCATATCCATTTCAGAAAATCTGGTTGTTCTGTTGTTAAAAGAAGAATACATGTATTTTTCACCCAGCACTTCCCGTGGGTATGCAACAGCATCTACCTTTTCAAGTAATGGGGATGGATGGTTTGTAATCACTCTTTGATGTCTGTTATCTTTCTCAATCAACCTCAATTTGCGGCTAGCACCAGTAAGTGCCTCAACATGAAATGAACAATTAGGTGAGCCTCGCTTCAGCGTTCTTGAGGGAGCCACATCAGACTCCAGCAAACAGTTGTTCTCAACAGGTAAAGGACCATCTTCCACATAAAATTTTGTCTTTGCACTTTTTTGCAGCACCTGGTGGTTTGGCTTCTCATAAAAACTTGAAGTTGATAATTTGTTAGATTTCCCATCTTCACAACGCACAGAACCCTGATGCATAAACAGGAAAATAATCAATCAATTTAAATATGAGAAGAACCCACAAGACATTACTTAGCCATTTTCACGAGTTCTACTGCAGATATTTTTCAATACGTAAAAGATACAGCAGGATGCTAAAGGCTTACTATGAAAGCAATCGTAACAAGCTTAACTATCATTATCAATCAGTGCGCACTACTGAATAAATGATACTGAAACACTCCAAACCTTAGGAAGTCAAAATAAATCTACATGGATACCGAAAAATATAAATCTCAAAGAAAATATAAATCATGCGTGACGAAATCTTATGGAACCTTAAGATTTTACACCAATATAATAATCAATTCATACACTACAGGTTTTGAAAACATCGGAACATTGATGGGCCTATTGACTTGTGGATGTAAGACTGTAATAGAGAAATGAATCTAAATCATAGTATAGTGTCCTTTTTTTCAACAACTTTACTCTTCAGTCAGTGCTTTCATTGTAATTAGCTTCTCAGCTAGAGTTTAAATAAAAGAGTCCTTAGGCAACCAAACAAAACAAAAGAAAGAGCCTTGACACAATCCATACACTTTGTATATACAGATATATCGCTTAGAAAAAATTAATTTCAATAAATAATGTGCTTACTTGTCCAACCACAACCCATTTGTTATCTTGCCAAGACTGCCGCACCCTAAGATCAGATTTGTGGACTCTGAATTTCCTTGGAGATCCAAGGAATCTAACAAAAAAATAATTTCCATCCACAACATCTGAAATTGTAGCGATTTTCCAAGAATTGTTTTCAAAAACCTCAACAAGGCCACCAGGCACCCAACCGTCTGCACCTTCCACTAAGGGTGGACAAGGCCTAATGTCTTTCCTGGACACTCTTTCCAAAGCTACCTCATTGGTGGTGCCTGGAGACCTACTATACTTAACATCATAATTGTGCCCATTCCCAGAGAGTATTTCGGCACAATGCCATGCACCTGAAGACACCTCCTTCCTGCTCAGTACCTCCACTTTACTTCCTTTCTTGAATCTCATCATTGAATGAACACAGATTTGCAACCCTGTCAAACCAAGAATCACAAATTAGATTAAAAAAAAAAACCCTTTGTAATAGTTTTGAAATATCTAAACAGTTAATCAAGTAAGAGAACAAAAGAGATGTTACTCTCACTATTAATCAAGACATGCTCAGATATGAATGGAAGATTATAGAAACAACAAGAGGAAAAGATAATTATAAATCAGCTCATGAATTCAATGCTTAAAAGAAGATAAGAGATACACAGCATATAATTTGAAAGCGGTACCAGAGCAAGTAGATAACTATCTACAAAAAGAGTTATGATGGAGAAAACAGATAAACAATCAAATATTCTCAAATTACATCTACATAGCGATCAGCACAATAGCCAGAACAGAAGACAATCATAGAAACAAGCAGATACCCTTTCAGAGCACTTCTCCCCATAGTAAAGGGAAGAAAAGAAAAAATCCATCTCCACAGAAAATAAACCACAACAGACCCCAAAATCTTCAAACTAAAACAGAAAAATAAATAACAACTCGTTCACAGCGAACGATACTCGGTTGAAATTTTAAAAAGAAAAGAGAAAACTCTCAACATTGGAACAATAAAAGAGACCCGAAAGATTTTCAGTTTCCATTTCCATAACAGAATCAAAAGAAAACTTGTTCAGCCATGCAGAAAACAGAGAAGGAACACTAAGAATTAAATCTCATCGTCCAAAGTACAGAGATTAACTAAACCCAAAAAAAAAAAAGAAAAAATTGATTGAATTACAGAAATTAAAAACGAAGAATTTGACGGACTTTTTCGATGATTTCTTCCTCTTCCTCCTCCTCTCAAGCCTCGACGTTCGATCTCTCAGAGAAGTTATGGTCTTATGGAGCTTGTGTTATTCAAAAGTTTCTCTTTATTATTTTCTCTCTCTAAACCTTCTTCTTCTGTACTCTATACGTATCTGAAAGAGAAATAATGTGACACCAAATACTAAAAGTAAGAAAAACAGAAAGTAAAGATGCAGGGGTGGTTTTTTTTTTTTTTGGAGAATAGAAAGTGGGAAAGACCGGAGGACTGAGGAGGAATTAGAAATTTAGAATATGGTTTTAGGGTTAAATGGCTAAGAATAGCTTGATGGTATGGATTTACGGATCCTCTCAAAACCTCATTGGTGAGGTTCACCCTTCCTGCAAGGAGAAGGAATCCCTAAAATTTGCTCTGGATGCTTAGGTTAGGTATACTCTAGTTGGAACTCTGGTTTTAAGCCTTTAGAGGAATTGTGTAGAAACTTGGATTTGTAGTATTTTGGTTATCCAAGGAAACTAGGATTTGTTTAGAAAAAAAAAAGATTAGTAAAAAAATTGGGTTTTGGCTTAGGGGTTTCAATTTGTTTTTTCGATTTTATTTTATTTTAATTCGATTTTATCGATTATAGTGTGAGAATGTGTGCATCTAAAATCAAACCAATAAAGGAAGAATTGGTTTTGGTTCGATTTCTCTTATTAGTTAGGCTGCGTTTGGTAGTCATTCGAATAATATTTCTGATGTTTTTTCTGTTCTATGAGAACAAAAAAATAGAATAAAGCGTTTAGTGTCAATTTGATATTTTTTGGCATTTTAGAACGAAAAGGAAAAAAGAATGTTAGAAATGTGAAATGACAAGACATGGAATTCATGTTCCGACATTTTGATTTCGTTTCAATAGGACCAAATCGTGTGGATTTTATAAAATAGTGTTTTCCTATTATGAAACAGATTTACCAAACATCATTTTTCTGTTTTAAAAACAGAAATTTGCCACAAACTAAAAATTCTGTTTTTAACATGAAACGTTGTTTATGGAAAAAATGACTACCAAACACAGCCTTAGCTATTGGGTTCGATCTAGATTCAGTTTACTATGTAAACAATTATGGAAATATATATATATATATATATATATTTTTTTTTTTACCCTAGGTTTTATATCCTTTTTTTTAAGTTCAACTTATTTCGATGTGGTCCGGTTTGGGTTCAATTTCACAAATACCCCAATTCAAAGCCTACCCAATAAGCTTCAGTTCAATTTGGGCTAATACGGATTAGATCCATCTAGTTTGACCGGTTTGGTCTAGGGTTTGACACCCCTAGTTTTGGTAAGGTTGAGGCATGCTAGCATTAATTAATGGATTTTTTTTTCTTTTTTTTTCTGTTGGGGAAGGGGGAGGGGAGGGTAGTGGTAAGAGATTAAAAAAAAAAAAAATCACTTTTGTAAAGAAAAAGAAAAGTTTTATGATTATGATATTGTAAGGTATCTAAAATTCTCAATATATTTGGTATATTTATTTAAATGTAAAATTTATTTATTTTTATAAAAATCAAAAGAATTTGATCACTAAGTAAAGTGAAATTGAATAACTAAATTGAGAATGTTTTGGATCTATATACCATCATGTGAATTAATAATTACAAAAAAAAAAAAAATTGTTAGTATTGATTTGATTCACCTCCCTTCTTTTTATTTCCCTTGTAGCAAAAATATCATTTCAATCTTGAGACCGAAAAAAACAAAAATAGAAAAAATTAATCAAGCATGTTTTCAACAACTACAACCCAACTCAGTGTTGTCGATTTTAATAACTGAATTGGAGAACTCAAACCCAAAGCAACCCAATCCTAGTGGATAAAGGTTTAACTAACTTCAATTGGAGCAAGACATCTCATAGTCTGAACTCTAAGATAACTCATCAAAATTTTCGTTTGATTCACCAGTTTTGATTGGTTTCTACTGCAAAACCATACTTCTTTCAACACCCCGGGTGTAGCTTCACGGATCCAAAGGCTCTATGTGTTAACAGATATCTCCAGCTCTCTTTTTTTACAATAGATCTGTTGCACGGATTAGATGTGATCACATGTAAGTGGGGTTTACTGTTGGATCTTAAATATAAAACAAGGCAGGTTAAGGGGTTTTCATGCTTTGTCTTACTAAATCTTCTTAAAAGTCAATTAAACCAATACATAATACAGGGTTGGACCAAAACTCAAACTAGAACCGGCCCCACCAATGATTCGATGGCTGGTTCAGCCCAGTTGATTACAAACCATTGATCTTCAACCTTCATTCATCATCGTTCGTACATTGTTGATTTGTTCCGTGGGCCATGGCTACCTGAGGTACGGGTGAGGTGGCTGAATGATACCCATGGTTAGTTTGATAGTAACAGATAACCCCAACAACTATATTTAGCGTTCTCAAGAAACCGTGCCTCCCTTACCAAAAAAAAAAAAAAAAAAAAACAGAAACCGTGCCTAACAATTTTTCAAAGTTCAAACTATTTTCAAATCCCAACCCCCATCAGCGATTCAACTGACTTCTTTGAAGGAAGGCTGGTTCAACACGTACCTTTGACGGGTCAACGGTCGTGAGTTTGACTTTTCTTTTGGGTCAACAGTCATGACTATGAATCACAATATTTAAATTCATCACGTGAAATATTGCATCTGAAATTTCAGACCCAAATTTGATTATTTATCTTCTCATATATTCATTACTCATTAGCATGTATCTTATACTTCTGATTTTGCACCAAAAAAAAAGAATTACATACATCTAATTTTTTTAAGGGAAAAAGAATCCTATCTAGGTGGGCATGAAAGACCACATTGCCCATTTTTTCATGTGTTGGAGATTCTTTTGCGCATTATTCCATTGGCCTGTGTGTTGGCACAAAAGCCGTACAAGCGGACAGGGATCTCTAACCATTTTTTTCAATGTTGTGTTGTGCCACATGGTGAACTTCATTTAAGCTGCAACTAACTTGACATATAAACAAGGGGGTTAGGAGCCCCACTTATTCAGAAAATTTTGGCATAATCCAATGTCTCACATGATCAAAATAGACACCCGATAATGATTTGATTATATTGACAATTAGATGAAAGTATTTTCCTTAAATTTATAACCACCTCTAATTAAAAAGGGAGAGGGGTTCCCTATAAGGTAGTATAGCCAATACACCAGTGCGGAGACCAATAGGAGTACTAGTAAAAACATCAACAAAGATAAGATTTCAACTTTTTCATGAGGGGTAGGGTGATCATTTCTACCTCCACAACGTCTGGGGGCAAAGGTTTCCAGTCTCGAATGAATACAAGGACATATTCAAAGAAATTCTGACCATCGGGCGGAATGGTTTGTGGATTCCGAACAATTATGGAAGAGTAGACTCAGGAGAGTGTCGGACTAAGTGCTTAGACATTCAATCAATATTAGATTGAGATTGGATACCAATAGATAATAGGTTTTTGGTAAAAAGGTTTTGTGAAATCTTCTACGATGTTAATTGGTAAAAGGATTGGGGTTGGTTGAATGTATTTACCGAAATAACTCAATCC
>NC_056559.1:3916389-3981887 GCF_013358625.1 Macadamia integrifolia
AATCCTTTTTTGGGTAAGACCTACATAGAAATATGCCACTAACGTGAGTAAAGCTAAAGCAACTATAGTAATTATATCATTTGTAGGTGCAGCCAAGGCTCAATCCAATTGAGTCCGTAGCGTCTACCAATTTCGCCATGTCCCCTTTCGTTTTGAGGCTAGGATCTTATGCTGCCTTTTAGGCTTCTATTTCCCTTTAAGAATAACATCAACGTGAAAGAGAGTGGTTGTGCACTTCATTCACACCTTTTGCATTCTAGCCTCTTAAGGAAGTCAAGATTTTTCCCTTCATCTTGAAGTTGAGAGCCAGGAATGCCTTTGATATCAATTTCATTATTCAATATTTTGTGATAAGCTAAGGCATTTCACGTACAATAGACATGTACCTAATGCATGCCTCTATTTGAAAAGCATTCCGTAGTTTTTTTTTTTCCTTTTTTAATATTGGTCTTTGATAGTAATCATAACCCCTAGGTCGAAGCCCCCATTTAAGAAACAATGCTTCTGCAAGACCAACAAGCAATGGTGAAGGTGTGCCAACTCGAACGGTGATGAGGTATTCAGTAGTTCTCATAAAACTATAATATGCGTGAAGACTTTTATTAATTTTTGTTAAAAATAAATTTGAGAATATAAAACTTATCTCAATGGTTAATCACTTGAAATGAAGCAATAATGTATTGTGGTAGAGCTTTATATACGAAATAATTGAAGGCATTTACAACATTCAAGTAAAATAAATGGTCCTTCAAGCTTATTGCTTTATCCATCCTAGCTTTCTTCTTCCTTGTTCCAATGACAAGAAGGTCAGAATGGTGCTTCCGGTCTTTCAAGTCACTTAAGCTTTAGAGAGAGTAGTGGTCGTTTGCAGATTTATCTTAAAACCAAGATCTATCTTATATCTTTTAAGTAATCCTACCTCTTATCACTGCCCATCAGGATTCAAATTTAAATTCTTCACCCACTGCAATTAACACTCAAATGTTGATGTGGCAATGTAGGTCATATTAGCACTTACATTCTCCCACTAGACCTATATTGCCACATGCCAAATATACATAATAAATTCTCAATTTGATGTATGTTCGGATTGAACCACTTAAACTTTTAAAAAGTATTTTGCATTCAAAATGAAAATTTTAGGTCACAAATCATGGTAGTACATATTCACGCAAAGAGTACTTCTTTCCATTTATCACGATGAACCATTTTTTACTAAACGAACCTCAATACGGTGCCGTAAAACTTTACATAATCAACCCAAAGTCAATTCAAGTTCCAAATTTTATTGTCTTCCAACATTTTAGGCATCTCTCATTATCACACTTTGTGTACATTGAAGTAAGGAATGACAAGAATATAAAATTTACAAATTGGCAAACAGATTAGTTTCATTCGGAATCATGAACTCTATATATTGCAATATCTTTTTTTTTGGGTAATTTACAATGCCACCCCCTGGAGAATGCCAATATTAGAGGGACACCCCCTCTCTTTCACCAAATTAGACTCGGACCCCCTGTCGTCACTGTTAAAGAATACTATAAAATGACGTTTTTGCCCTTATGAGTAAAAGACAATGAATCCAACAAAAACAAGAAGGGAATCAACGAATGGAAGAAACATGAACCTAAGAATTACAACAACTGGGAAGGGAAAAAGAAATGAATTTTCCCAATTCTTCTGCTTCTTCTCCTTCTCTCTTAACGGTTTGAAACGTCAACAAACCCATTTCTTCTCTTCGCCTTCTCCTGCCTTCTTTGCTAACTTCGACTCCTCTGTTGCTCTGTTTCTGTTTCTGAGTCCCCTGTTTTTTAATTTTATCTAATCCCCTTTGTATTGTCATCTGAAGCTGATCCAGAAATAACCCGTTTCTTTGTTGATTAACAAAGACATATAAAAGATAGAGGAGCTTGAGAATTAGAAAAGAAAACCATGGTTCAGGGACCTGCGTCTCAGAAGAATCGCTTTTTGGTAGACGAAAAAGGTAGCCGTGGTGAGCTCAACAATTTGGATGGTCTTCAAATTTCTCTATCTGGTTCTGTCAATGGCAATGAGGAGATTGCTAAGGGATTTGAAGGCTCGGAAGCTAATTTTAAGCATATTAAACTAATGGGTTACCATCAACAGGTACGAAGAGATGGAAGATATCAAGATATCTAATGATTCTTTGTTGGTTTTGTACTTCTGGGCTTGAATCTCTATCCATATTAAATGGGGGAATTTGATCGTTCTTCAAAAAAAGAAGAGAAGAAGGAGTTTCATTTTCTTTTTAATGCCCTTATTTGTTCTATTCCTCTTTAATTCCTCCATTTTTGCAGGTTGAGGTAAAAAATGTTTTGGAAGAATCCAGTCCTCTTGGATTAACACTCAGGAAGACTCCATCTTTTCTAGACCTCATAAAGATGAAGCTGTCTCGGGCACTGAAACTTCGTCTCGATGCTGATATCATCATCTTTCACCCAGGAATCTCAGAGAGTTCAATTGGGATCATATCCCTCAAACCCTTAATATGCCCAATCCCTTTGGCTACTTCTTCCCGAACAACGCCTCCACAAGTGGCTCCTTATTGAACACGTTTCCAAGGCGACCGATAGCGCAAGGATGCTTCGGGGGCTCGAAGGAGAGCACACAAGTCATCCACCACGATAATCTAGTCTCATTGGGATCAACTTTATCGGGCTTCTTCACAGCATACATGTTGAGATAGCAATTGCGAGACTCGGCACCAGTTGCACAACCATCGCCGCCACCACCAGAGACCTTTATTTGAAGCAATAAATGGGAGAAAGGGAGAATTCGGGAATCAAAGAGAGTGGAGGGGTTTCCCGGTGAAGAAGATGGGAGTTAAGGGTTTGCGAGGGAGGAGGGAGGAGGGAGGAGGGAGGGAATTATTACATAGGCATTTTAGGTACTTCACATTTAACAAGAGTATTTTGGTATTTAAAATAAAAAATAGTTGCTGACATCAGAATATAAAGTATATTCCTTAACAGTGACTGACGGTAAGGGGTTCGAGTCTAATTTGGTGAAAGAGAGGGGGTGTCCCTCTAATATTGGTATTCTCCAGGGGGTGGCATTGTAAATTATCATTTTTATTATTATTATTATTATTATTATTATTATTATTATTATTATTATTATTATTATTATTATTAACAGAGAACCCCTCGAAAGTTTTTACAATTAAGGACTAAAGGTAAATCATAACATCAAACACTTGATGATTTATACATTCCCATATCACCCACATGTTCTAGTGATCTACAAACACTTTAGGTGCAAGCCCTTTAATGAATGGATTAGCAAACATTTTCAGTGCCAATGTGCTCGATCAAAATCCAGTGATACCAAATGTCATCTTTAATGACTACATAAAAAAAATATCGGATCTCAATAGATTGGCAACAATATACTAAGCATGTGTTGTTAGAAAATCTGACTGCCATAGTATATCTAAATAAGTCTCTCAATGGAAGATACAATTTTGAGATATATAATAAACTGCCTTTATTATATGCCTGAAAGCTAGATAACATCATAGCATGCAACCACTTCTACTTCCACAATAGAAGAGGTGGTATTTGATTGCCTGATACTCCTTTAAGACATTGTTCTTACTTAAGCTAAAATATATATCCTAACCACCTCTCTCTCTCTCTCTCCAATGTGTGCTTCCTCCGAATATAATGATTGCGTAAACGAATTCCTTGTATTGCTCAAGTGAGGAAGAGCTATGATCACATGGATGAACTATACTCGTGGTTCAAAGGTAACCAGTTTCATCCCCACGTCTAGTAATTTCCACATGCAAGCAAGGAATGATCCATTCTCAGTTACGCTGGGCATTGCCCACCAACAAACTTGTGGGGGAAAAAAATTAGGAAAACAAAAGAGAGGTATTTTAGAACTTCCTTTTCTTTTGTAATTCATTTAAAACAACATTTTGTCATTTATTGATATTCATTCATTGTTTTAAAATTTGGATCGGTCTTGGGATAGATCTCAACCGTGCCACCCACTCACCACCCATATCCAAAAGCACTACATTGAGTTTCTGAAAAACCAATTGCTAGAAGAAATGGCAGGTCTCCACGTGGCATCTACAACTGATTATTCTATAGAATCATAAAATATATGTCTGCTTTATCAAAAGTTAAGTGTGGATTTGTAATGGTGTAAAATTCAAAACTCTCCGGAAGCATGGATTTATAATATTTTTGAAAATTCAATCAGTAGAAGAAATGGTAGCTCTTCACGTGGCATCTACAACTGACTATTCTACAGAATCATAAAATATATTGGTATGCTTTCTTAAAATTTAAGTGTGGATTATTTATAATGGTGTGAAATCCGAAAATCTCCAGAAACATGGATTTATAATGATTTTGAAATCCGTGTATAAGTCTATATAAGGACAATCTCCCTTCTATTGTATTCAAAACTTGTGCAATCTATTGATTCAAATGGGATTATTATCAGTTAAGATTGGACGGATTTAACTCTACTTAAAAAAATTGGAATTTTGAACAATTAAATCTTTAGACCTTACCTACCAATGGATCAGTATTAGATCGATCTGACTAATACCAATCCCATCCCAAGCGATCTTGATCGATCCCTCCGGTTTTTAAAACTATATATCAATTAACTAAGGTTAGTTTGGTGGTGGGGGTGGGGGTTGGGGAGAGGGTAGCGTTAGGAAAAGAACCACAAAGATGAGGAGGAAAGGGAGGGGGGTTGTCACAATATTGGTCCCTCATTTTCTCCACCTGCGACTCTGAGTGTAGCAATCCATCCTTGTATATTATTCTCCGTGAGTCTCCAGTGGGAACAATCTCTACCTGTTTCTGTGAGTTACCATTAGATATAGAATTGTTCCTTCGAAGGGATCCTAAGGCTACATTTGTTTCACCCTAAAATATTTTATGTGATTTATTGAAAATCAATATAAAAATACAGAGAAAAATTTCTTAAAAAGGGCAATGTAAGAAGGAATCTATATACTATCAATGAGACATTGAAAATTAATATTATTGATACAGAATCCACATGGGACCCACATGATCAAAATAAGAGAAGAAATATCAGTATGGGTCCCACTAACTATTATATGAGTAGGGTATAAGAGAATTTTTTTTCCCTAAAAATATACAATATAAGGATTATGAAAGAGAATAAATTGAAGTACAAAAATTTAGAAGACAACATCTATTTAAAAATTCGGGATGTTATTCTCTCAAATAGTAGTGATGATATCTTGATCATTGGTGCTCTTGACAGCCATGATGATCAACTCCATCCTTATCATTTGGTTTGACTATTTTCCTCAATGATATGAATCATGTTCAAATGTATTTATTAGTCATGTTTCACAAAAATAAAAATGTCAAACTATGAAAAATTATAAAATAAAATTTATAAATCATAGCTATTTTTGTTTTATTTTTTGAATATTTTACAATAAAACAAATGCAGCTCATGGGGAAAATTGCTTAGCCTTAGCCTGTCATATGTATATTAATATTAAGGGTTTTAGACATAAAAATGCCATTGACGAATTAGTTTTTATGCTGGAGTCTTCTTTTTTCATTAATGCCAAATTAAGCTTCCTTTTAGAAGAAGAAAATCCCTTTAGATATGTTTAAATGATGGATGGATCATCATAGGTTTCCATATTGCTATAGTGATCAATCTGTAGATGCAGTGAGCATAAGATAATCAGACTTGATCACTATTCATTTTTATTTTTTTGGGGTACTCTATCCTACTAAGCACCGCTGGTCAATGACCAGCCTACTGGGCGCTAGTAGGGCCAATGACCACCTACTCCTACACACACACACACACACAAAGCATACGACAAAGTTCAATCCCATGACCTCCTCCCTTGGGCACCGGCTCTTCAAGCCAAAGCTTCCACCACTAGGCTATCCTACTGTCCATTCTTTTATATTTAACTACCTGAAAATATCCACAGGCCCCATTTATTGGTAGGTGAGTTATTGAGCTTAAAGAATACCTCTCCGATGTCTTAATTAGTACTCAATAGAGCAAGGTATAACAGTATAACTGACTCCCAGTACTCTCATACTTTTTTTAAGAGATTTTATGCTTTACTTTAGTATTTAGACAATCTTTGAAGCTTCTTTCTCTGTAGTAGTTGTTACAACTTTGGTGACTTATGTAGTGATTAAAGTGTTGCTTGCAAGAAAGACTATCTCGACAGACAAGTCTCAACCCCAATAGGAAAAAAAAAAAAACAAGCAAGGCATAAGGGTCAAACTGAAAGCTAACACTGATTTTATTGTTGGGAAATGAGATCCAGTAATTAGGAAAAAAGGCCAAACCAGCCCCATATTTACATCCTTCTGGCAACAAAACAAATATGAAAGGGATCATATGAATGACATCTCTACAGATGTACATATTTAAAATATGTAACCACCCTTGTCTTATTCTCAAAATTTATTTTTAGTCGAGAATAAATCATTATGTATTTTTCAAGAGTTGTCATTACTTCCCATGTTTTTCGAATGTACATAATATGAATTATTAGTTTACACTCATTAAATCGAAAATATGTTAAGCTAAGAGGGCAGGGAAAAAAAAAAGAAGATTACTAACTAATCAACCCCTTATGGGTCTCAATAAAAAAATCTCAATATGTAATGCACATGTTTAAATAGAAACAAGATTTTGAAACTTGGATTTGGAAAAATTATTGGCCTGTATCAATTCTAATTGAAATCGATTTGAACCCTAGAAATTAGAATTAGAGTTTTGAAAGAAAAGGCAAGTTTGGGTAAAAATGAACATACATACAAAGAACACAAAAACAGAAGGTAGGGTTTCCTAGAACACACAAGTGATAAGCTCCTCCAAAGAATCGTAGCTCTTGCACTTGATCGTCGTTAAGTCCCAAATCATGTTTGTTCTTTGTTCATAAGAAAGAAAATGACTATCTTTCTCTTGCTCTCAAATTTAATCCAAACATAAAGTATCATGTAGAACTAAATTTGGGCTAAAGCTCTCTTTTATTTAAAAAATTAAATAAAATAAATAACTTAAGGATTTCAAATAGGCTGACGAGATCAAGCCATGTGGTGTAATCCTAAAGGGGGTGACCATTAAGTTATTCTTTATTGCACCAAATGACGACACAACTAGTGGTGTAACCTGATAAACTCTCTAAGATAGAAAAATAATTTACCCTTTACCTTGCACTACCAACATCTACAATATACACACACAAGTATAGAATAAGCTAATCTGCTAGAAAGCAAACCTAGTGGCAATTAAACAGTGAATGTCAGGATCAATAATTAATCAACAATACATTTTCAAATAAGAAGCCCAGAATTCCAACCAATCATAACCTGATAACTCACATACTTGGATGTTCATCCTTTCAGGGTGCGAACCCTATTGAGGATCACCCACATTCACACATCTACCCCACTCAACAATTGTCCGATGTATAGTCAGTCTTGTGGGTGGACATGACCCATTTGCACCACAATTTCATAAAATATAAATGCAACAGTGAGTATTCAATTTTGTCTATAGTTGTGAACAATACCTATATATGCACATTGTTGAAAGAATAACAACAAGCAAATAATAGGTATTATAATAATTAATTTAATCAAATTAAATTGAGTTTGATGGTGACACATCAAATGTAGATAATCCAACACGAGGTACATCACAAACGTGGGCAAGTAACCAATGGGTTTTATGTTGTGTATCCAAAATTTCCTCGTCCCTTGTTGATATAATTGTTGCAAACATATCAACATTGATATTTTCCTACATTAAATTAAAAAATTTATAATGTTAGCACACCATCAAATCTGAAATTCTAAGGGACATAGACTGTAATCACGATCAGCATCACCTATACTATTGTAAATAACTTATCATTAATATTCGAAATGGTCGCTTGAAGTTGAGCATTTCTCATTATCCTACACCAGGTTGAAAGATCATTCTATCTGATATTATTGTCATTGGTGAAGCTTGATTTCAATCTCAATGTAATCTAGGAAGTATTGTTCATGTTTTCAAATATCAATGTTTTGGGGAAGTAGTCCAATCTGAATTTTTAAGAGTAAGAGCAGTTTTTCTATATTGTAATGTATCAAAACACTGTATATATATAGTGTGAGTTAGGCTTTTATAATTTCTTCACCAAAATAATGGAAGTTCTAGTTTATCACTCGACCATGGATGTAGCCCATCTTGGCTGAAGCTATTGTTATTCTACTGCATTGATAATTCCTAATAATTGTGTGTATAGTACCTTGGAGAAATTGTTGGGTCTCAGAAATTTTAATTGGTCACTTATGCTAGACTTGTTCCGGCGTCTCTGAAAGAAAGTTTAGCAACATGCTTTATAACTATTTGAACTTTGTACTAGAAGAAACGGACCAATGTGAGGAAGTAATGTAAGGTTGCATTTGGTGACGTTCCAAAAAAATATTTCTGGAGTTTTTTTTCGTTCTATGGGAACGAAAAAACGGAATAAAGCGTTGGTGCATTTATGGTGTGTTTCGTTTTTTCTTTTTTTTTTAACAAAAATTGAAAAAAAAAATGGTAGAAACGAGAATTGACGGAATGACAAAAGGTAATTCCGTCGTTCTAGTTTAGTTCCAAAAAAAAAAAAAAAAAAAACAGCATTTTGACAAAGAAACTGAAATATCCGTTTTTGACACGAAACATCATTTCTGGAATAGAAACGTTACCAAACGCAACGTAAGAAAATGTAAATATAAGATAAATGCAAGGAAGTTTTGCCTTCAAAAATATTATAATTAACACATTAGATAGTAGATAGTGAGCCCATCTGATTAGTTGGGTTTCTTAATCGGCAAACTTATGGTGGATGTTAACCAAAACTATTAAATTTGTGCCAAGCTATAAATTTATTTGATGCTAACCTAACCAATGCTAAAATTTTAACTAGTCTCTCTTAAACACATAATAAATTAATCTCCTTCTCTATTTTTAGGCCTCATCCCCTCCCCTCACAACCATTAGTATTGGGAGGAAGCATAGTATCTCATGTGGAGAGGACTAGATCTACCATACAGCTTGTAAACATCCAATAATATGCTGATTCTTGGTGGTCAGAGTCATTCCATAGGAGTAAATTAATTAAAATCGTTTCCATGGAGTTTCATTGGCTAATGACCCATATAGGATTTCTCAAATTTATGGTCTGGATATTACTGTTAATTAATTTCCATCATAGAGTAGTTATAGAATAATTAATAACATATATTTTTTCTTTTTTTGGGTAGAATAACATATCTTTTCTAAGCCCAAGGAAATCTTGGAGATATCTTGGAGATTGGATATTTAAAAAAATCATTCAAATTTTCTTATTCTTGGTTGTTAGTTTCTTCCACATATTCTCAACTCGTGGAAAGCATGGGAATGGGTGTAATCACTATTGTTGAATGTGTTTTTCCTTTTTTTAATGTAATAAAGCATTGTGCTTTAGTTTCTAGTTAATTCATTTCTTTAATAATTGTGCAAAGTAATATTTTGGATTAATCATAGAGTAGTTGCTAGATTTTAAATCATTATTTAAATTATTGGAAGATTCAAAACCCCTTTTGGGTTTATCTTTTCATTTCATGTGTCCATCTTTCCATCTTTTCCTATTCTCACATGACCTTTTATGTATTTACAAGGTTCACTTTACTTAATAACTTTATATTTGGAACTTTGTTTTTTCGTCTTTGGGACCCTTTCACTTCAACTTCCTAAGAGTCTCAATTTGAGACATTTTATCTCTTCCTCTTTTTAAGAGACTTTTTCTCTTCATGTCTTTTCTAGAAGTCTCTGAGTCTCTCTTCCTCTATAAATAGAAGAGACATCTATGAATTGTGCTTATCCATTACCAAGTTCACCCAAGTCATTTGGTGAGCGTATGTATAGTCACTTTTGTGAGGATTGAAATCATGTTCTGCTTTTATATTTTAGTAGCTCAACTTAAATTTGTTTAAAGTGTTTTACCTTTAGTTTGAGTATAATGTTGGAGTACTCGAAGCGGTCTAGCAGTTGAGTGCACAATTACTAGAGATGCCACTGGGTTGTTTCATCTTGGAGACTTATACACAATTCACCTGATTACATCATTTGGGGCATCTACAGTCTCATCCCATTTATTTTGCTAACATATTTTGTTATAGGATCCGTAAGACTTCATCGTGCAACGATCATTTCAAGGCTAAAAAACCAAAGATATGTGTGTTCTCTCAATTTCTGACATCTTTTCCTATTGTAGTCTATCCATTTAAGGCACAACTTTTATCTATAAATTTTATATTAAACTAGGGGAGGGAGGAGATGGTTTCTATGGGGGTTGCGTGGTTGGTTGCATCGGGACACATGGGGCGAAATGACTTCCCTAACCCGTATGGAAAGCAATAATGCCAACCCTATTGATTCTTCCACCTGGGCACTCATTGGCCTAAGCGTTATTATGAGGCTGTGGTCCTAGACGAAGAACTCTTATCCCTAAACTAGGGGAGAGAGTTCCTATAAGGACAATGTAAGAAGGAATCTGCATACCACTCTAGTGAGGGTTTTGGAGAATTATATCATTCACATGGTCGGGATCCACATGGTTAGGGTATAAGAGAGAATGTTAGTGTGTGCCCCATGGCTCATTATGTCAGGGGACTTATATTGAAGTTTACACTCTAACGGGGTATGCTTCTTTTTCCTTTAAACTGAATTTCACACTTACACCATTGGATTTTATACATTCTCATTTGATCATACAACAACAACAACAATAACAACAAAACTCAGCCTTATCCCAAATTAACGGGGTTTGTCTACGTGGATCCGTACAAAACAAAGTAGGGAAAGTCCAAACAAAAAGGGTGAATGAAGAGATAAAGAAATAAGGGATGAGCCGCATATGTAAAAAATAAGAGGAAAGAAGCATAGCCTAGCAAGTTAGGAGAATCTTAATCGATCGTAGTGGAGATGCAAGTCAAAATATAATCTCTTTTGGTGGTAACAAACTAATGGTGATATCAGGTCAGGTAAACCAGAAAAAGGTTTGAAGCTTTAGTTCTCAAAGTGGGTCACATAAAGTGTCATATATCTCGACATGTGTTGGCCTTTGGCAAGGCGAACATACGTTCAGAGGAACAGAACTAAGAAATTACACCACCAAATAGGAATATGGTTCCTCTCCCACTAGATCTCACATCATCCATAGGTGTAGAACCCACCTTTGAAGTACAAGACCTAGGGTTGTCAATCGATCAGGTCGGGCCAATTTTAGTCGGCCTTAATCAAACTTCTCACTTTAGGACTTTGCATTATGACCGGCCCGTTTTAGCAATTGGTCCTCATATGCTAGGATGGTCCCATTATAAATAGTTGGTAGGGTAAATGTCTTTAATCGTGCTTCTAGTAATTGAGCTAACAGGGCCTTATATGGGATATAATCGAGCTTTAAACGTGTCGAGCTCAGTAAATCAGTCCTAAGCGGGCTATGAACGGTTGTAAATATCTCAAGCTATAATCAGTTGGGCACCATCGAGTGGCACCCTTGCACTAGGAATGACCGATTATAATCAGGCCAAGCTAGATCCCGACACTGATCTGGGCTTTAAACATTCTAACTTGGGCCTATTGGGATGGCCTGAAATTGACACCCCTAGTGGGACCCACACCTATAGGCAATGTGAGAACCAATGGGGAGGTCAGAAACATCTCATTGTGAAGCTTTTCTTTTGTGTAATTTTATCTTACCTGATCTATGAACATAGGATCTCACAATGGACAATGGCAATGTACATGGGATGGTGCAGGATTATTCAATGACCAAGCTTATTCCTCTTTGGTTTTGGATTTGGTCGGTCGCTGGTTCGACCCCCCTTGAAAAATAATAATAGTTGTAGTATTGTAATAAGTGTGGACCACATCCCTAGCCTTTTATATGTCTTTATCTAACATCTCAGTGGGCCTTGGCTGGCCTAGTGGCCCTTGATCAACCAAAAACAACTTGAACTTCTAACTGCAACTCTCCATGCTTGCATCATATTGGTGGGGGGCTTACCTGAATGCTCACCAAAAGTGACAAGTCTCAATCGATAGTTTTTTTAAAAAAAAAAACTTAAGGCCACACCTAGATTGAGATTAACAATTCTCAAGTCTCAATATTCTGATCGATAACACCTTTACAACATTTATATATAAATTTATGAGAGAAGGATCGACACGTTGTCCGCTTATATTGGCATCATTCATAGGAGAAGAATTTCAATGGGTGCTTATATTGGCATCATTCATAGGAGAAGAATTTCAATGGGTGTCGAATTCTATACAGTAGGCTCAAGTCAATAAATGAGGAGAGAGAGAGAGATTGTGAGGGCATGTATTCACGTGAAAATATCCTCTTCCGCAGGTGCGGCAGTGAGGCGAGCATCCGATGGTCGAAACGACATCTAGGCACGTGCCAATATTGCCTCGATCGTCGGATGCTCACTGCACCGCCGCACCCACGACAAACAATAATCACTCTGTACTCACATGCCCGCCTTTTCCCCTATGTTTATTTACATTTGTATAAACCACACACACACGTGCACAGGACAAGAATTTGTGTAATGCACATGTGGACAAG
This sequence comes from Macadamia integrifolia, assembly GCF_013358625.1. Taxonomy (NCBI): domain Eukaryota; kingdom Viridiplantae; phylum Streptophyta; class Magnoliopsida; order Proteales; family Proteaceae; genus Macadamia; species Macadamia integrifolia. The sequence goes on from NC_056559.1 coordinate 3,929,048, forward strand.
AATGTGTCAATAAAGCCTACCAATTCCATTAGTTCCTACTTATTAAATTGGGTAGTCCCACTAAAATAATAGAGGACTTAGCCATATTGAGTTGCAGCTCTAATTAGGGATCAAACTCAGTTAAGGTCTCCTGGCTAGTTGTAAGTTGTAATAGACTCACGGACGGCTCTCACAAGGATCATCAGATCATCCGTAATATGAGGTGGGATAGATGAGAAGCCATATACTAGGGCAAAAGCTTAATGTCACACCCCGTTCACACAGAACCGGGCCAGTGACCGGGTTAACACCGGTTAACCCAAACCTGTCAAGATCATCTGATACAGTATTCCACCACAACATACACACAACTAAGAAAGAGCTTATCAGTTCAGCGGAAGACTTGGTTTACCAGTGAATATTCTCATAATACTTGATACCCGAATTATGATACAATAGTTAAATACATGTGGGCCCGAAGGCATGATATTTACACAATAAGAGTACAATTCACATATCAAGTACACAAAAGGAATCATCAAAAATCAGAGTGTACAGCTCAGCTCGGTATCAACGCTTAGAGCTCAACTCGGTATCAAAGGTTGAGCCCAGCTCGGCATCAAAAGGTAGAGCTCAGCTCGGCATCAAAAGTGGAGCTCAGCTTTGTATCAGAACTGCGGTCCTGCAACACAACTCTCGCACGAGCAATCAGTGTCGTGCTCTAACTCCTCAGGGACCCACCAGTCCTCTTCAGGGAACTCAACTGTGGGACCCGCCTCGTGCTCATCTAGTTGATGACCTGTAAAATCATCTAAAAGAGGTGCACACGTGGGATGAGCTCACTAGCTCAATAAGTGGAAAGATGGACCACACAATAGTCCACACACCAAATCACAACCATATGCACTAGATGTTATGCAATACATTTTTAATCACATCCACCTAAGCAACATTACTAAGTCTTTGGTTTAGTTCTACTACAGCCACAGTGCGCGTATACTCCGGGTACTAGCCGCGGACTCCATCCCGCGATACGCCCATAGGGCTATCGGAGAAGGCCCACCGTGAGTACTCGAAAAAATAAAAACATGTTGACCACCGGATCTCAACATAAAGTAAATGACTGAAAATTAAAGGTGCTGACTCTAGCAATTTAAAAGCAATACGATTGGCCCTCTTGAATATACCACCGAGGTTACCGACTGTCCTAATGACCAGTCGGGCGTAATGTCTAACCGCCACAGTGACCCGACAACCGCGACCACTGCTTCCCCCCAAATGGTAACCCAACACCTTAACCCCTGTTGGTAAGGGTCGTAGCACGGGAAGATGATAATCCTAAACCACATGCTTTTATATGACATTAGTACGATTACATAGTGCCACCGCGTCCCATACCATGGGCCACCAATGCACTCGTTTCCAAGCTGACTACGAGATCTAGTCTATTAATGCATCATGCATAATGATGTCAACATTCATCACATAAGCATATCATCACTTGGCATTTAGAAAGTAAACACAACACCCATGTATAATGATGTGAGGATGACTAATCTACATAGCATTTTCATGATCGCATGGCTAGACTAGATACGATTAAATGAATGCCAAACAATGCCTTGAAACAAGGCTAAACGTCCTCTCCCCACTTACCTGTAGTGTACAAGGACTCACACTCGGTACGGGTGAGATCCGGTGCGTGAAGCGTAAGATTTGGTGAACCTATCATGAGTGAGTGGGGTTAGTATTTCACCACTTTGGGATCAAGATTAACACGATTCAATAACAAGATCATATTTAGAATCCTAGAAGAAGGTCACACGTCCGTTTTGGGTCCAATCGGATGAAAAAATCACGTTCGGAGCCTCTCGGGTGGGTCGAACAGCCCACCTGTCTAACCCACTAGTCAGACCCACCAGTCGGTCCATCGGTCAGCCCATTGGTCTGACCCACCAATCTAACCCGCCGGTTGGGCCCGAGGGTCCTGCTAAGATCGACGGGTAGGGTGGCCCGCCGGTTGGGCCCGAGGGCCTTGCCCTCTCAGGCAGGTGCCCACAGGCAGGCCAAATGGCCCACCGGTCTGGCCCACCGGTCTTGGCGGGAAACTGTTGTTTCTTCCCAAACTTCCCCCAACCTTTGGGGATTCAAATGGGGCTTTTTCAAACCCATTCTTCACACATTCAAGGTCTCATAAGATGTTCTAACCTAGATCTAGGTTAGATTTAAGGAATGGAAAGCCATCTTACCTTCTTTGCTCAAGAACTCCTTCAAAACCCCAAAATCACTTCAAATCAACAATGCTTCTCCAACCTTGTAAATACTTCTTCAAATCCTTCAAAATCAACACATAGATCATCTATTAAACCTTAGATTTATCATCTCAAGAGGGATTTACAAGATCTCAAGAAACCCTACTCAAATCAAGGGTTTTACTTGGGTATGGTGAAAGTTTAAGGAACCCAGCCTTTGCTCACCTCTGAAGTAGGTCTAGTGTTGGAGATCACTCTTCCGGCGTCGGAATGGGAAGATCAGGCATCGGCGCCGTTGAAATCCATCTCTTCTTCCTCTTCCTTCTCTTCTCTTCTTCTTTCCTTTCTTTTCTCTCTCCTCTTTATTTTTCTCACCAACGTACGAGTGTCATAAATGAGAAAAGAAAAAGGAACATAAATGCTATATATACTTCTTAAAATAACTAAGTATTCACATGGGTGGGTCACTCAGGTGGGTGGATGCGCCCACCTGTCCGCCCACCTGAGGGCCAAAATTTGGCCAACAAGTGGGATTTTGACAGAATTCGGCCCTCAGCACGAATCTCACTCTTGGCATAAGATGTAATATATGTATGAGCTTTAAAATACGGCTACATACCTACTTTATCCATACATGGCCTTGTGATAGGTGCATGTACACGGCTTGGGTACACCCGTCTCTTCTGGCACTGGCTCGGACTTGTCGGGTCAGCCGGTGTTTAAGGTCACCCTTGCCATCATAGTCCATAAGGAACCCGCTTTAACTCTCTCCGGTTTGGGTCCTGCATGGTTAAACCGAGTCAACCGTGTAATCAAACCGGGTTTAAGAAGTAGGGTATTACACTTAATGTGACTATCAATCTTCATTCTTTCTCATTAATCCCAAAAATGTTTCCTTAGAAATACTGAACAAATAAGGGGAAACCAGATCACCTTGTCAAACACCTCTACTTCCCAAGAAATAACCCACAAGGCTACCATTTATGAGGATAGAAAAACATAATGAATGATGGAACATGGCACCCTAGGCCTTTTAGATCTTATGAATTGATGATCATTTGGGATGAAATGCTGAATATTTAGAAGTTGCATCACTTCAACACAGATTTGACCATGGGAAAGGAGACTCCAAATGTGTCTTTACTACAAAATCAGATTGGCAGGTGGTGAGAACTAGTGCAAGGAAGGTGGAATGGTCTAAGTCTATTTGGTTTAAAGGTTACATTCCAAGGCATTCCTTTACTGCATGGCGGTGCATGGTGGACCCATAACTTACAAGGGGCCAGCTTATTAAGAGGAAAATTCAAGTACAAACTACTAGTATTTTTGGTTGGGTAGGAAGGGAGAGTATGAATCATTTATATTTAGCATGCCCTTTTCACTTAAGTAATATGGGGGGGATATATTTAAATCGTGTTCTTAACATGGTAGAAAGTCCAATAGCATTGAAGAGCAATGAATAGATACAAAATGCTATGAATCAATTTGTTGTTGCAAGTTGGGGGTTCATGTTATTCGGAGAAATTCAAGCTTGCTCTTGGTTCAGCCCACCAAATTCAATGGTTGCTCTACATTGTGATGGGGCATTGAATAATGGTACAACATCAGATGGTGGTCTAATCCGTGATTCTAAAGGAGATACTATTTTTGCATTCATAGGGGAAGTGCAGATATCTATGTATGTTCTTAAGATGGAGCTTCTTGCTATTTATAGAGGGATATCTCTCTATTTAGAGAAAGGTTTTCTACAAGTTTGTTTTATTTCAGTCAGACTCCTTGCTATGGAGATCTTAAGTGGGAAAATATTTGGTCCTTGGAGTATCAAACTTCGAAGAGTAATATTTAGTGTCAATGACATCATTAGTTCGTTCTGAGCTCAAACATATTTGGAGGGAAGTTAACCAGCCGGCAGATTACCTAGCTTCTCTTCCTACTAGTGCAGCCGAATTGATCCTACCTCTTTCGGAAGTCCCCCTAGACTTCCCCTGCTCTTGTGAATGGAGATAGGGAACGTATTGTATATTAGATAAAAATAAAAGATAAGAGATAGCCAAAGAGAGATACAAATAGAGAGTAGGTAGAGGAAGGTAATGTATTAAATTATTCCTAGGCTTTCCTTTGTTTATGCTACCTACATGACATAGGGATTCCTAATTTATATCAAACAAAATATGATAGAAAATAAATGCGGAAATGATTCATGTAGATTGATGAGTATGCATGATAAACACTACAAATACATGTTTTAGGCATACATGAATCCATGGCTGAATAATAAAAACTCCTCAATGGGTTCTCGTACGCTCTTTGTACAATTCAATCAATGTTGGTCTGGTTTACCCTCTTCCCCTTTTGCTTTAGGTCATTAGCCTCACTTAATGGGCCAGTGATAACTGTATATAGGGGTGAGGGTAGGGACTAACCCTGCAAGGAAATTAGGGTTTCCTCTCCATTAAGGAAACAATACCTTAGGTCCACACATAGTAATATATATTTCATACCATTAAAGTATGCTAATAGAATCCATTATCTCCATAGAGATCACTTACCATTATTGGATCATTTCTATTTACTCTATCTGTAGTAAACATCACTAAAGCAGTTTTGGAAACAAATCTGGGACTATGCTAGCCCACTGATGAGTATATTTATGTGTGAAATCTAGGGTAATTAGAACATACATTTTATATATTTAGAATGGAGCTACCTTGGATTTTACTCTCTTTTTGTAAGTTTTATATTTTAAAGACTTTAAGCATTATCGAACGTCATATCCCTCCAACAACAACTACCTGGTGTAGTTGGTGAGCTATGGTGTGCGAAATTCCCTTGCTCACTAGTAGGTCTCAAGTTTGAATCTATGGTTGTCTTTTTTGAAAAATTTTGTTGAAGATTTTCTTACTTTTCACTCACTTAAAGCACTATGGTCATGGAGGAGATTTTCACATCAAATTAGAAGCAAGAAAAATCGTGGGAGGGGTTTCCTACACAAGAAAAGAAAAAAAAAGAAAAAAAAAAGAAAAAAAAAGGAAGAAATAAATCTTATCCAAATCGAAAAAAAAAAAGGGAGAAATAAATCTTATCCAAATCTTCTCTCCCCTCCACATTATCACCAAAAGATTGTCCAAATCACACAAAGCAAGAAGAAAAATGGTCTCTTGGAGGGAGAAAAAGAAGAGACAAATAAATTAAAAAAAAAAAAAAAAATAAGAAAAAAAAAACTATAAGAAATTTCTCTAAGTTTATGTCTCTCTTCCACCTTAGCACTTTTGGTCTCAAAAGATTTCACTACCAATTGTGGGTTTCTCCCTTTTAGGAAAGAGAAATTTGTTACCCTACCCCCTCATTCCCTATAAATACAACTCATGTAAGAGAAGGGGGGACAATTTATTCTTCTTCTAGGGTTTTTTTTTTTAGTTGCTCTATCTCTTTCTCTAGTTTTCTCTTTCTCTAGCTCTAGTTCTAGGCTTATGCTTTAAACACTTTTGTAAGTTCTTTTTATTCAATTAATGCAAGCACTTTTGTTTTTTATTCAGTCTTTTATTTTTATTGTTTAAGCAATTCAAGTTGTAATTTTCAAGTTCTAGTTCTAGGTGACAAGAACAAGTTATGAAGCATGTCTTTCAAGTCCAATTTATTTTTTCTTCAAATTTGTTTTCTCTAGTTATAGAAATTTCAGATTTGGTTTATCTCATATCTGATTTTTAGTACTGGTAGTATCTCAAATTGATCAAGTTTTCAGTTCAAGGGTTGAAGTTTAAATAAGTAGGTTCCTTCAGTAGTCTTCTCTCCCCCCTCTCATTCCCTCTTCTGACTACTCTTTCTTTCTTAATTTAGGATTTTAATTTCAGTCGTTACATTATTGCTATCCATTTCCCCCAAGGTTCATGGCTAGAGTATGTGTTGGCTTTGCTCCTCCTAGCCATAGAACCATTAATTTATTGTTTTTATTTTAATTGTCTTCCTTTCCCTAAAGCCAAATAGAATAACCATTGTAAGAGTGACTCTCTGGTCAAGTAGGGAAACTCATATTATGATGCATCCCTCGGGCTAAGTAAAGAAACCTACTTATGAGTCTCTTTCTAGCTTTATTCCCTTTCTTTTACTTTATTTTTATTTCACCATTTTTTTCTTTTATTGTTTTCTTTAATTGCATGGGTTATTTATTTTCAGTTATTTATTTATTTAATTTTAATTGCGTGACTTACGTCTTTAAATTCTTAGATGATGAATGGTTAGGACGTTATTTTAGATACATATGTTTAGGACGGTAATTAGAATTAGATCACAACCATTAATCAGTTTACTTTTGCATTATTAAAAGAAAAATAAATAAAGTGATTGCTCTCCCTGTGTTCGACCCGTAGCTACATTGATCCGTACGCTTGCGGTTACATTTTAAAATCTTAAACAAGTTTTTGGCGTCTTTACCGGGAAGACAGTTCCATGTTATTTTTCGCTTTCTTTTGATAAATCTGAGTGCTTTGTTTGCTTTGTTTGCTTTATTTTGTTTTTCCTTTTCTTTTATTGAATTCCTAAGAAGAACAACTTGTAATAATAGTTGTATCGATGGAGGTCGTCATACCTCATAGTATGATAAAAACAGGTTTCGCCCTGTAGTAGTACCTCAGGAATTGACCTGAGCAACCCCGAATCCCTACTGGTAAGCTCCCAAAAAGCCAAAAAAAATTCAAAAAAATAAAAAAAAAATCAAAAAATCATTAAAAAAAAGTTTTGCTATCCATTCTTTTGTGCTTGTCTTACTCGAGTTGTGGGTAGTTTTCTATTGCATGAGTGTTAGGTGGGTACGTAATACTAAGAATCGGTTAGAAAGAATAGATCCAACAAGTAGTAACCCTATACGTTTGCTCTCTTTAAAACCTTTCAATATGGAAGACGAACATCATAACCCTTCACTTAAATCTCTAAAAGATAGGTTCTACCCTGCTAGAACAACCCAACCTTTCTGTATAGTTCCACCACAAGCCCAGGGTAATAATTTTGAACTCAAATCTCAATACATCACTATGTTGCCCCATTTCCATGGGTTGACCTTTGAGGATGCATACCTATTTCTAAAGGAATTTGAAGAGATATGTGTTCTAATTAAGATCCAACAGCTTTTTGATGATACTGTTAAGTTTAGGTTTATCACTTTTGCATTAAAAAATCAAGCTAAGAAGTAGTTGTATGGGTTACCCACAAATTCCATAACCTCATGGGAATAGTTCACAGTTGTCTTCCTTAAGAAGTTTTTCCCAACTCACAAGACCAATTAGCTTAGAAGTGATATCCTTTAGTTTAGATAAAAGCCTAGTGAGTCATTTTCCAAACTTATGGAGAGATTCAAGGATCTACTCCAAGAATGCCCTCACCATGGCCTAGACTTATAGCATTTATGTCAAATAATTTATGAGGATATTGATTAACCAACTAAACAAATGATAGAGTCTATGTGCCCTGAGAGATTCACATCCTTTACAGATGAAGGAAAGGCATGGAAATTCTTACTTGACTTAGCTGACAAAACCCGTGAGAGTGAAAGAACCATAGGAGGAAAAATATATTTTGTGAATGAGATAGTAGCCAAGGAAGCCCATTTGGATAGCCTAATTAAGAGAATTGAGGCTATTGTTCCTAGAATGCCATCATCAGTCAATTTGGTTAAGATTTGTGCTTGGTGCCAATCCCCTGGACATGTCATAGAAGAATACTCCAACACCTTTAGGGGCACTTTTAATAATAATGTTAATATCTTATACCAAAATAATCCATATAGTAATACCTACAATCTAGGATGGAGAAATCACCCAAATTTCTCTTGGAATCAAGGCAATCAAGCAGGGCCTTCCAATTTCCATAATCAAGGTCAACCTGGACTCCAAAGTCCTCCCTTTGCACAATAATCTTTTTTCTAAAATACTTTTCCTAAGTCAAATGTAGGACCTTGGGCTAGTTTTCCTAGGGTCCCTCTCCTATCATCTTATCAGCAACCCCTTAGGTTTACCAACACTAGAGAGACAAGTAGAATAAGTGACTTGAAAAAAAATATGGCCCTCCTCATAACAAGCCATCAAAATCTTACGAGAGAACTCACTCAAGTTGTCTCAATTATGCGTGAGAGGGAGAAAGGAACTTTACCCAGTCAACCAGAGCCTAACCCTAGGCATCATCAGCCTGTTAGTTCACAAACACCAACAAATGCACCACTGAATATAGTACAAGGTCAGACCCAACAAGGGCCCTCTAACCAATGTAATATTATTTATGCCCTTAGGAGTGGTAGAGAGTACCAACAGAGCGTTCCTAAATCTTCCCCATCTATTACTCCTATTAACTCTCCTTCAGTTGAGGACACAACTGTGCCACTTGTTCCAGGTTCGTCTGATGAACCTAAAGATTCTTTTGAAACTAAAGATGATTTGGTTGAGGAAACAAAAAATGTGTCTTCTGAAAAATGGCAAATCTCTAACATTCCTTATGTTCATCCTATCCCATTTCCTAATCGCTTGGTACAAAAAAAGAAGACTACTTACATGGATAAAATTTTAGAAGTCTTCAAAAAGGTAGAAGTGAATGTCCCACTTTTGGATGTCATATCCCAGATCCATGCCTATGCAAATGTACTAAAATATTTGTGTACTCATAAACGTATCACTAGTGTACCCAAAAATGTGTTATTGACAGGTAACATTAGTTCTATAATCACTCAGCCTGTAGCAGCCAAGTACAAGGATCCAGGGAGCCCTACCATATCTTGTGTCATAGGCAACACCTACATTGAGCATGCTTTACTTGACCTTGGTGTAAGTGTGAATCTTTTGCCTTACCATGTGTACAAGCAACTTGGATTGGGAGAATTGAAAGCCACTGGAACTACTCTTCAGTTGGCAGATAGGTCTATTAAGATTCCTAAAGGGATGGTTGAGGATGTCTTACTAAAGGTGGGAAAATTTATTTTTCCTGTTGATTTCATTGTGTTAGATACCAAGCCCTTCTCAACCAAGGATGAGATCCCAATAATTCTAAGAAGACCATTCTTGGCTACCAGTAATTCATTAATCAACTGCCGGAATGGTTTTCTAAGATTATCTTTTAGTAACCAAACTATTGAGTTTAATATATTTAGAATAGGCAAGCAACCACATATGGAAGAAGAGATCAATATGCTTGAGGATTTTCTGGATTTTTCTGATGATTTAGTTACCAACTTTGACATTGATTTTGATTCAGAATTCCAATAGTGTATGGATGAGTTGGATGATGATAATGAAAATTTATTTTCTGAAGTCTTAAGTCTTCATACACCTGTGGAGCCCTTAGGATCCCTTTCTAATTCTATTCACAAACCTTCCATAGTTGAGCCCTCTAAGCTAGATCTTAAGGAGTTGCCATCTAATTTAAAGTATGCTTACTTAGGGCTTGACCATACTCTTCCTTTAATAATTTCTTCAAATTTGACTTCTAGTCAGGAAGAAGAGTTACTTAAAGTGTTAAAAGATAATAAGGAAGCCCTATGTTGGACCATGACCGATATCAAGGGTATAAGCCCTTCTATTGTGTAACATCATATACATCTTATAGATGATTCTAAATCATCCATGGAACCCCAAAGAAGAGCTAACCCAGTGATGATGGAAACCATTAAGAAAGAGATCCTAAAGTACTTGGATTATGAAATAATTTATCCTATTTCTGACAGCCAATGGGTAAGCCCAGTTCACGTAGTGCCTAAGAAGTCTAGTGTGATTGTAGTTCCTAATGCCAATAATGAACTAATTCCAACCCGTGTCTAATCAGGGTGGAGAGTGTGCATAATCTATAGGAAACTTAATGTGGCAATCTGGAAGAACCACTTCCCATTACTATTCATTGACCAGATGTTAGAGAGGTTAGCTGAACATGAATACTATTGTTTTCTTGATGGATATTCTGGTTATAACCAGATCCCAATTGCTTTAGAGGACCAATATAAGACCACTTTTACATGCACATATAGAACATTTGCTTACAGGCGTATGCACTTTGGACTTTGCAATGCCCCTGCTACGTTCCAACGATGCATGATGAGCATCTTTTCTGACATGGTCGAAAAATTCTTATAGTATTTATGGATGACTTTTCAATTCATGGGAATTCCTATTCTGAATGTCTTCATCATCTTTCTTTAATTTTGAAAAGGTGTATATCTAAGAATTTGGTTTTGAATTGGGAGAAATGTCATTTCATTGTTACATCTGGTATTGTTTTAGGCTATGTAATATTCAAGGAGGGAATTAAGGTAGATAGAGCCAAAGTGGATTTAATTAATAATTTACCACCTCTTTAATCTGTTAAGGACATCCCGTCTTTTCTAGGGTATGCGGGCTTCTACAGAAGGTTTATTAAGAACTTTAGTCAGTTAACCCGACCTCTCACTTCATTACTTGCCTAAGATCAAACTTTTGAGTTTTCTAAACAGTGCTTAGAATCCTTCAAACAACTTAAGAAGGAGTTGACCAATGCACCCATTGTTCAACTACCTGTTTGGACCGAACATTTTGAACTGATGTGTGATGTTTCAGATTTTTCCATAGGAGCGATTTTAGGTCAAAGGATTAATAAGTTACCCACTGTCATTTACCATGCTAGTAAGACCTTAAATGATGCACAACTTAATTATACAACCATTGAAAAAGAATTTTTAGTGGTTGTGTTTGCATTAGAAAAGTTTCGGTCTTACTTAGTTGGTTCATATGTGGTGGTGTATACTGATCATTCTACTCTCAGATATTTAGTTTAGAAGAAGGATGTCAAAGCCCATCTCATTAGGTGGGTTTTACTTTTGTAAGAGTTTGATTTAGAAATTAGGGATAAAAAATGAGTTGAAAACCTAGTTGCAGACCATTTATCTCGGCTTCCCAATTCCTTGATTGTCGATTCTCCAGTCAACGAGAACTTTTCAGATGAACAATTATTTACAATGTCCAATGAACTATGGTTTACTGATATTGTCAACTTCTTAGTTTCAGGTGTGACTCTGGATCACTGGTCCACCCAAGATAAGTATAGATTTCATTCCTAAGTTAAGCATTTTTTCTGGGATGATCCTTATTTGTTTAAGATATGTCCGGATCAGATTATCCGACGATGTGTTTCTGATCATGAGCAACATTCTATTCTCTCTTTTTGTCATGATCATACATGTGGTGGACACTTTGGAGTTAAGAAAATTGTCGCAAAGGTTCTCCAACGCGGATTTTATTGGCCCAATCTTTTTAGAGATGCTTTTGATTTTTACAAGGCTTGTCCCGCCTGCCAATCTTTTGGCGGTATCAATAAGAGGAACATGATGCCCTTCAATCCTATTTTGGAAGCTGAGATTTTTAATGTAAGGGGCATCGATTTTATGGGATCATTCCCTAATTCCTTTGAGAATTTGTACATATTTTTTACCGTTGATTATATTTCTAAATGGATAAAGGCCATAACTTGTAAAACTAATGACCACAAAGTGGTGGTCCAGTTTCTAAAAGAGAATATTTTTTCCCGCTTTGGTGCACCACGTGCAATAATTAGTGATAGGGGTACTCATTTTTGTAATCGAACTTTTGAGGCCCTAATTAAAAAATATGGGATCATCCATAAGTTATCTACCCCTTATCACCCCCAAACTAGTGGCTAAGTGGAGGTGTCTAATAGGCAGATCAAACAAATCTTGGAGAAAACTATTAATCCCAACCATAAGGATTGGTCTCTTAGACTCATTGATGCCTTGTGGGCCCATCAGACTACATTCAAGACCGACCTTGGTCAGTCTCCTTACCATTTAGTGTATGAAAAATCTTGTCACTTACCAGTTGAGTTGGAGCATAAGACCTTTTGAGCCATCAAGAAGCTTAACTTTAATTTGTCTGATTTGGAAATTCATCGTAGGCTCCAACTATCTGAGTTAGAAGAACTTAGGAATGAAGCCTATGAAAGTTCTAGGATTTAGAAGGAAAATACCAAAGTTTTCCATGATAAACATATTCCACGTAAATATTTTACAATTGGTGATAAGGTCTTATTGTACAATTTTTGATTGCATCTTTTCTCTGGTAAGCTTAAATCTAGATAGGATGGCCCATTTATTATCCATAATGTACATCCCCATAGGGCTGTGGAGATTTTGAATCCATGAACAAGGGTAATTTCAAAGGTTAATGGTCAGCGTTTGAAACCATTCCTTGAGTTTTCTACTACTGATAGTAAAAATGTCATGGATCTCCATGAACATCTTTACATTGATGACTAAATTTTAATCAGGTATGACCCCCTTGCATTATCTTCATTTTTAATTCTTTCCATGCATTGAAGACATTGCATGACTTAAGTGTGGGGGAGGGAAATTAGTTTTTGCTTTTTCCACTTTGTTTTACTTGTTTTTTTTTTTGAGCATGTTAAAGGATAAAGTCCTACTTTGGCTTTTGGCTAATGATCATACCATTCGGTTGCTTTATTAATGTGCAAAATAAAAGTTTTGACTAAGGTACCCATTTTAAACGTATAAAAACCCTATTGAGAAGAAAGAAACAAGTCTGTGTCTTGAGATGGGATTTTCTTTTGAAAAATAAGAGACCCATGTTTTATGGTGTTGGATCATATGTAAGTTTGTGGGTTCCCTGTACTTTTGATTTGGAGTTGAGACATTCTTTTTAATTTGGCATGAGTTGACAAAATGCACAATTTTAAATAAAATGTAAAATATGGTATAAAGAAGAAAAAGAGTTGATTCCCTTATAACTAGACAGATCATTGCGCCTCAGGAAGTGTGGTGTCTTGATCGAAATTCCTAGAGAAAAAACTTCTAAAAGAACTCTAGCATCACTGTCTCTGTGGGCATATGCAAAAAACGAAGCTACATAGTAACTTGTGTGTCTGGTGTTTGTTCCACAATGTCATTCAGGCCAAAAGTAGTGGAGCAGAATAGAGTTTATTAAGCGAAAAAAAAAATCTGTAAATGCCATTAATGCTTGGTAATATGCTTTGGTCAAAAACACTTCAACACCTTAGTCATTGGTTCCCTATTTCTTCACAAGTGGTTTTACCTTAAGATAAAGATATTTTGGAAGAGACGAGGTGAGTTTCAAATTAAGAAATATGTTAATGCCTGGAATTGATAAAGGGTAATAAAAGTTCAAGTGTGGAGGTCCCTTGTAAGAAAAATTATCTTTGTTCCAGATCGATATGAGCCTTACCTTTAGCCAAGGTTGGGATTTATTTATTCTGGATTTTGGGTGTATATTCACTACAAACACCCACGAGATACAACTCGTCCACTAGGGGTGACCTAGGGGTTTAAAGGCTTGTTGCACATGCTAAGTGTAACCGTGATTCATACGAAAGTGAGTTAGGTTTTTTGTTTTTATTCTTTTTCTTTTTGTTTTTCTCGAGGACTAGCAAAGTCTAAGTGTGGAGGAATTCTGATGAGTATATTTATGTGTGAAATTTAGAGTAATAAAATATGTATTTTATATATTTAGAACGGAGCTACCTTGGGTTTTACTCTCTTTTTGTAGGTTTGTATTTTAAAGACTTTAAGCATTATCAGGCATCATATCCCTCCAACAACAACTACCTAGTGTAGTTGGTGAGCTATGGTGTGTAAAATTCCCTTGTTCACTAGGAGGTCTCAAGTTTGAATCTCATGGTTGTCTTTTTTTGGAGAATTTTATTGAAGATTTCTTATTTTTCACTCATTTAAAGCACTAAAGGCATAGAGGAAATTTTCACATCAAATTAGAAGCAAGAAAAATTGTGGGAAGGATTTCTTACGCAAGAAGAAAAAAAAATGGGAGAAATAAATCTTGTCCAAATCTTCTCTCTCCTCCACATCATCACCAAAAGATTATCCAAATCACACAAAGCAAGAAGGAAAATGGTCACTTGGAGGGAGAAAAAAAAGAGACAAATAAATTAAAAAAAAAATAAAAGGAAAGAAAATAAGAAAAAAAAATTATAAAAAATTTCTCCAAGTTTATTTCTCTCTTCTCTCTCCTCCACCTTAGCACTTTTGGTCTCAAAAGATCTTACTACCAATTATGGGTTTCTCCCTTTTAGGAAAGAGAAATTTGTTACCCTACCTCCCCATTCCCTATAAATACAACTCATGTAAGAGGAGGGGGGACAATTCATTCTTCTTCTAGGGTTTTTTTTTAGTTGCTCTATTTCTTTTTCTAGTTTTCTCTTTCTCTAGCTCTAGTTCTAGGTTTATGTTTTAAACACTTTTGTAAGTTCTTTTTATTCAATTAATGCAAGCACTTTTATTTTTTATTCAGTCTTTTATTTTTATTGTTTAAGCAATTCAAGCTGTAATTTTCAAGTTCTAGTTCTAGGCTTAGTTCTAGGTGACAAGAACAAGCTATGAAACATGTCTTTCAAGTTCAATTTATTTTTTCTTCAGATTTGTTTTCTTTAATACTATAAATTTCAGATTTGATTTATTTCAGATCTGATTTTTAGTACTGGTAGTATCTCAAATCGATCAAGTTTTCAGTTCAAGGGTAAAGTTCAAGTAAATAGGCTCCTTCAGTAGTCTTCTCTCTCCCCTCTCATTCCCTCTTCTGACTACCCTTTCTTTTTTAATTTAGGATTTTAATTTCAGTCGTTACATTATTGCTATCCCTTTCCCCCAAGGTTCATGGCTAGAGTATGTGTTGGCTTTGCCCCTCCTAGCCATAGAATCATCAATTTATTACTTTTATTTGAGTTATCTCCATTTCCCTAAAGCCAAGTAGAGTAACCCTTGTAAGAGTGACTCTCTGATCAAGTAGGGAAGTTTATATTATGATGCATCCATCGGGCTAAGTAGAGAAACCTATTATTTGTGAGTCTCTATCTAGCTTTATCCCCTTTCTTTTACTTTATTTTCATTTCAGTTTTTTTTTCTTTATTATTTTTTTTAATTGCGTGGCCTGTTTATTTTTAGTTATTTATTTATTTAATTTTAATTGCTTGGCTTGCGTCTTTATATTCTTAGATGACGAATGGTTAGGACGTTATTTTAGATACATATATTTAGGACGGTAATTAGAATTAAATCACAACCATTAATCAGTTCACTTTCTCATTATTAAAAGAAAAATAAAATAAAATGGTTGCTCTCCCTGTGTTCAACCTGTAACTATACTGATCCGTACGCTTGCGGTTACATTTTAAAATCTCAAACACCCACTTAATTGAAAATCTTACAATCTCCCACTTGGGCAGCATATGTCAAAAGTTTTAGATTTTAAAATGACTTTCTGGTTTAGATAAACTGAATGTGGTAACAAATAAAACAGTATTGAATAGAGTGCACCTTAAACCAAATGCCTTGGTCAGAATGAGAATTACAAACACCCAACCGGATTGTTCATCACATCTAAAGCAACATATGACCAAATACATCAAAGTGCTCATAACTTCACCGACTTGGCTAAATAGTATAAAAGTGTGGTATGAAAATAACATGCAATAGTGATCATCATGTCTATTTCTAAATTGGTCTTGGCTCGAAAACCAAATTAGCCCTATGAGACAGATACCGAAGGTCTCATTAACTACAAGCGTCTCTTAAACGCTTAAGCTTCATTCAAAGAAGCTCATTGGAACTGGGTCCAGATGTCCCAAAATACTAGCATTATACCTCAATCAATTAAGGCTTTACTAGCGACTGGATGTGTGTGTATTGACTAAAACCTCAGATACCGAATGAGGTAAATATACCACATACAGCCTCAATTTTTTAAATGGGGCAAATAAACAAGTATATACACATAACTACATAAGCAATTGTCCATAATAAAAATGCATGTATATTCTTGAAAACAATAATAATGCATCATAAATACAAAAACAAATTGAAAGTCAAATGTACCTGAATATATGAGCAAAGCTCCCACTAATAAAATACATGAAAAGAATTAATAAGTCCTTTATCAGTGATATGCTCTTGAAAAACTTTTAAAATCAAACCCATAGTTTGTGAATGAACAATTATTTTATCTATAGTAATATAGTTCCACAGAAATTTATGATTTATGAACTTACTCCCATTGATCTTTGGGTAAACCTATTTAATTCCTCCACTTTTCATAAAAAACCTGATTTTGAACTAATATTAATAATCATTGGCTTGGGAAGCCCATCAATTCAAAGATTAAAATCCATTATCATAATAGCCAAAGTAACATTAAATGATTAGTTCCATTCTTCAAAATTGAAACCATTCAAAATTTTAATAGAAAATAGCTGGGAAGTCAAAGCTGACAAATATAACCATAGATATTTACCAAAATATACAATATACAAGAACATAAGGTATATTAACATCCTAATAATATAATTAAACCTGACTAATTGGGCTATTAATCAGATTTCCCCCATTTGTAGAAAAATACGAACGGAGGAAATATCCGACATCATCAGGGTCACACCTATAGTGGCAAGATCGCCTAACACGTAATAAAATCTTTCACGTGCAAAGCGAGATGTTCGAAACAACACTACTCTAAAGATTCTGTCACCTGTGATGCAAGACAAGAACCTTCAAAGTTGTGAAGCCCAAAACGTCACCCTCACACTATCAGGTAAAATCGATCAAATGAAGACTCACATGTGATGGCAAGAGCACATCGTTAGCCATATGGTAATCTTGATTGTAACCTATTCGAATAGTCAATAGCGATCTCACAATCTCAATAACTAGCCCATTAAGTGGAAGCGTAATTACTGAAATTATGAAAATCTATAGACTTTGATTGCTAATAAATGCCCGTGGTTTAGATTTGGGTACAATCAACAAGATGAACAAAAAAAAATTCCATCCTAAGCCCACAAAAGCAACTCACTGTAAACCCAAACAGTCACTATGGAAACACCATAATTTAACAGTTATCAAAGTGAGTACATTTTAGTATGATAGTTTTGTACTTCCAGTCATTATCATAAATAAAAAAAATCTAAATATGGTAATTTTCTATAATGACAATATGTTAAATATGGAACTTCATAATATTTATTCATGATAACAGAAAACACATGATATATGTTACTCTATCCATAATTCATTAGATATAAGAAGTTGTATACAAGTATGAACTTTCAGCCCAAATGACTTTAATATCTAATACGAATATTAGCCTATAAACTTTAAGCCAATCACAATAAAGCCTCTTCATTTCTGTATGTTAACAGTTCATTGACTGTTGGGGCACATGAACCAAATAATTTATTGAATCAAAACAACAATAAATCATTAACAAATAAAGGTAATATGAACTTAGATCCATAGTAAGTGTAAACAACTTCATAGACTTTATACCATAAGTCACTAAAACTTTAATGGGCTCATTTAAATCATTCAAGTATGTTATATCTGTTTTATCTTGATGAATTTCCAATAAAATTAGACTTTATCACAAGTATACATAGGACATATAAATTCAAAAAATTATTATTTAAACAATGCACTTGTGATATTTTGAATTATAACGGTGTGCTAAAACTCATAATTAAGTGTCTTGTGACGAAATCGGATGTCACAGATGATAAATATAGCATTGAAGAAAACATAAAAATACCACAAGTTAACTTAAAAGTCATGAAAACGACAAGTATAGTGCACATAATAAATCAGATATAATGCATCTATCACCCTCAATATGATAATATCTCCAACTAATACAAAAGAGTGGGGATCAGATGACCCAATATAAGTACCAGTTATAAGAGTCAACATCAGTTCATATTAAAACTAGATCTAACTGTTGGCTAGAACAAACAGGGCCAAAAAAATCAACAATATAAACAGGCTTTAAAAGTCATTTCAATAAATCAAAATCAAACGATTTCTGATTTCACTTGCATAAACTTTTTTATAGTCTATCCAATTATTAGACTTCAAAATTTGATATCATTGAAAATATGATAGAAATAGTTAATAAACCACCAATATGTGCAAGCAACGTATGATGATCTTGTATCATAACATCTTAAATATAAGTATAAGCATCAACATTAATATTAATCTTTAAGATGTCAATTCTACCCACAAAGAATTTTCACAAAGGCCATTTAATTATAAAAGGCATAAGATTACATAATCGAAAAACCCATGACATAGATCACACCAATTACAAAGTTCAATTTGGTGAGATTCACATGCATTCATTGTAATGACTATATCACTTAAGAGTTACAACTGAAACTGTATCCTTATCTTTTGGGACAGGGATTCACTGATCCTTTTATTTTTTTGTATTAACTATGAAAAGAATACTAAAATTTGATAATTCAATCACCTTTGGAGAAAAGAACTCTTAAGTTAGTGTCCATTTCTAACATGTGAATATTTATTCACAAATCTTGATAACATCACATTTGAAAAAATATCATTTTTACTGTCAAGAAATACACAATTAAAATGAATGTCCCATAAACTTTGATGACATTACCTTAAAGAAATGTCACCAACTATTCTGCCCTAGGAAAAACCATACAAGAATAAGATTCACTGGTCCTTAGAAATGCGTTATGCAGCTAATTATATGCAGAAGCATACACCCAGTTTAATTATCATTCATTCATCATTTGGTGTTCCAAATATGAAATGCAAGCACAAAATGCCACTAATTTCCTATAAATAGTAGTCATAAATAATTTCTCAATATCATGGTAATGATAAACTAATGTAGAAACATGCACAAGCAAAGAAATAATTCTGAAGCCGTTATGGACCAAAAGCAGAACACAAACATATGTTCATAATAGTTCTGAATTTCATCCTCCCACTGGTCAAACCATATAAACAGTACAAAGTACATGTGACAAACCAATCAATTTCCATTTAATAAAATAAAGCAAATAAATGACATGCCTGCGATCTACAGATCGTTTCTGTTTGGCTTTAAATAGGTAAGATAATTACCACATAATGCATTAATAATATATGCCACTTTTACAATTGCATGTTATCATTACAGTGAGATATATGTGTATTTTAGCATCACATCCATTTACATATGATTTATAGAACTGTAATGCCATGATAACAACCAAAACTGAAAACCAATGGCAACTATCATAATCAGGTTTAATAATAATAATAATAATTTGAATAATTAAACCAAAATCAGATAATTCCAAACTTTACTTTCATAAACAGTTTAAGTCTTATCTATTTATATGTCTTCACAATTGATTTTCATTAAAACTGTAATAGAAATGGTTAATTCACCCCAAATTTATAACCCCAAGCTCAAATCAATTTAAAATCAAGTTTAAAAATTCATCACTTTGGTTTTCAAGAAAATCCGTTAAATATTATCTTAATGTAGGCCGATTGCATACTTAAATTTATTAGGTCGACCACTGAAATCTCCAGTAAAAAATAATGGTCCTAATCAACTTAATCATCACTTACACATTATTGATTTTTTTTTTTTTTTTAATACTTGCCTGGTCAATGCCAGTTTGATCCAGGCTTGGCCCGGTTCAGCCATGTGTGATCACTATCTGGTTTGACTCATTTTGGTTTGGTTTGGCCATTTTAATTTGTTTTGGTTCAATCCATTATACCTATGGGCCTGAACCCATTACTTTTAAGTCAAACAAATTAAAAAAGAAATATCTATGGGCCCAGCCCATTAGTCACCTATTAGACTTACCTTAAATTTGCTTGAGCCCAATAGTTTTGTTTACAAAAAAAAAAAACTTTAAATGACCTAAAGGTCCATGACAAAGCAATAACTACCAAATCTATCCATCTTCAACCTTGGGGCAGATTTGAACAAAACCGAACCCTACGGCCCCGTTAGGGTGTTTGGTCCTTTAGGGTGGCTGTAGTTGGCAACCACCAAAAACCAGGCGAACAATATTTCGGTGGTCGACATCAGAAAAAATTAGTCTCAACCCCTATTCTATTGAAACCAAATATCTCACCCAAATCAAATGGTCGATTTCCAATCAAATCTTTCTTTGATGGCTGATTCCCAACCAAATCGAACTGTGCAACCCTTTTAATGATAAATTTCAATTTATCAGCCTTGATTAATGAGGTGTTCATCATCCATAAACCTTTTCTATATTATTTTTCTTCTCCAAACCAAAACAGCAGCCGCCAAGTTGCAAGTCGATTTTGATTTTTTATTATTTTTTTTTAAGTACATAATGCTTGCCAATTGTGTCTTAATTTCCAAAAATCAATAAAATAAAAAATAGAAAAAACTTGTACGATTTCTCCAAAATAGAGAAACAGAATTAGTAAACACTTTGTTTGAGTTGGACATCTTCAATCGGCATTCTGAAAAAATAGGAATTAGGATCAAGCTCAATGGATCTCAAATCAAACCATTCTCTTGATCAGATAACAATTTTCTAACAGTGATCTCAAGTCTCAACTCCCTTGAGTCAAGTCGGTGACTTAGCATATGTGTAGCCCCTTAAAAAAATGTTTCTTTTGTTAAATCCCTAAGGCTGTGTTTGGTAGTCAAGAAAATAAAAAAAGAAAAAGTACATTTTTTGTACTTTTTTCTTTTGATTAATAATTTTTCTTTGCACTTGTATATTTTCACCCAAGAGAAAATTCCCTTTAATTTTCAAATTTAAAATTCTTCTTGAGAATTGTGAAATTTTCTTTTGATCCCCAACAAATTTTCTTATAAAAAACACAAGAAAATATTAAAAAATATGAAAACATAATAAGATAAAAAAATGAATGATTACACAATGATTTCCTATGTGTCTATCTCCCTCTTAAAATTCAAAAAAATTTGAATTTTTTTTCTTTTTTTTTCTTTTCTTCTCTTGATAATCAAACATACATACTCTTTTTATTTTCTCACAATTTATTCTCTTTTCTTCTCTTTTTTTTTTCTTTTTTCCTCTGCTACCAAACATAGCCTAAGTAATGACATGTCGATCAGAGCTAGAGAAACCAGTTCTCCTGATGTGCGTTGGGTCATTTTTCATAAAAATAAAAAATTTAAAAAATTGAAAAAAAAATTTCTGTGATATAAAAATAAGAAATATTTAATTATAGAGGTGGGGTCCTCTCAAATTCAAGGACTCAGCTAGCGAGACGCAAAGTTTAGCCATAACATGATTGAATCTGACAGAATAAGCCAATAATGCATGTGGAGTCCTTTGACTCTTTTCAATTTTCAAACATAGATGGGCAACCAAGAGTTTTGGTTATCTCAGAATAAGCCAACAAGGACTACCTAGCCATAGGATCATCTCAGACGTTAAAATGAAATTAAATTAGAATTCAGTCAAGAACCTTGGTGCACAATGGAAACACTCAAGAGTAAATCTCAGTCCATCCAATGCATTAATTCCAAGAACAAAAGCTAAGCTTGTAAAATCCACAATAGTGGCGCAGGAATTTACATTGCAAATAAAGTGTCTTTTAGGATCAATTCTCTCTGAATCGATCTCAGAAAATGGCAAATAGAACACATAAATTAAGCCATAAGCCAATCCAGCAAGATCACGTAATGAATCAAATATGATTGAATGGAATCCCAAATAAAATATGGGTGGGTTCATCATTACTTTTTTTTTTCTTCTCTTCAAACAAGGAGCAATTATATACATTACAAAGACTGATAAAACTGCAGCCCATTGATCTACCATGAGTAGATTTTCATACCATTGATAGAAAATAAATGTGGAAACGATTCATATAAATCGATGAGCATGCACGATAAACACTACAAAGACATATTTTAGGCATACCTGAATCCATGGCTGAAGAATAAAAACTCATCAATGGCTTCTCGTACGCTCCTTGTACAACATGATCAATGTTGATCTGATCTACCATCTTCCCCTTTTGCTTTAGGTCATTAGCCTCACTTAATGGGTCAGTGATAACTATATATAGGGGTGAGGGTAGAGACCAACCCTGCAAGGAAATTAGAGTTTCCTCCCCATTAAGGAAACAATACCTTAGGTCCACACATAGTAATATATATTTTATACCATTAAAATGCACTAATAGAATCAAATATCTCCATAGAGATCACTTACCATTATTGAATAATTTCTGCTTACTCCATCTATAGTCAACACCACTAAACTGATTTTGAAAACAAATCTTGAACTATACTAACCCACTTAATTGGAAATCTTACAAAATGTTCATAAACTTCCATGACAAACTCAAATTCAAATATTTCCCGAAGACTCCCCTAACTTCCATGATTTTAAATGATTTCCTAAACTTTGACCAGATCACAGAAGTACTCTAATCTTGATGCCTTGGTCAGATGACCTAGGGGTGTCAACCGATCGAGCTAGTTCGGTTTCGTTCAGGCTTAATCAGGCTTGAAGACTTTCAAAGGCTATACCTTGTTCGCCCATTTAACTAATCGGGCTTAATTATTAAGGGCATGATACACTTTATATTCGGTCAGTCGGCCTCAGGCTATAATTGGGCTACCTTAATCGGGCTTTAGTCGGGCCTTAACCGGACTACGAACATGTTTAATGTTAAACGGGTTTTAGCCGATTTTTAAACGGACCCTGTTTAAAATGTGCTCTTATATTCCAACCCACTCATACAAGTACAAAAAAATGACAATAAATCAATATATGATACCAAATATAACCATTATTTAAAATGTGAACATGTCTTTACTTTTTAGTTTTTACTCTTTAATTTGGGGGGGTAAAATAGGTATTCTACAATCATTAAAGGGTCGGGTTAGGTCGGTGCACAATAGGTCGATCTCGGTCGGGTGTTATTCGATCAGTCTCCGTCGAGTGTCCGACAATCTAAGTAACAAAACAGAGACCGACCGTTTGTAAAAGGGTCATGCTCAAGCCCGACATGTTTAATAAATGGTCTGGGCCATATCGGTCTATAAACAATCGATCCCGATCGATTTAGTCGGGTCAGGCCACAACTTGACACCCCTAAGATGACCCAACCCCAAAAAGATAAAATTCATATTTTACTCTCAAATACATCCTTCCGTGAACCCACAACCTAGGACATAGAAAAGTTTGCATTCAAAGAATGTCTACCAAAAGGCCCTAAGACCAGGATTTCCCAATGAACACAAATCAAATTAAAGTCGATGTACTTTTAGGGGCCCACCATGGAGGCACTATTTACATCCTCCATACAATGGTGATTAGGGGATCCCCTCGAAAGAAACCCTCTATTGCTCCAAAAGTAACTCCTCAAATCTTGGCAAAAGGTAGCTAACATGATGACACCTACTCATGTTTGCTTGTATCCAGATGACTGTGGGATAAATTAGTAAATAAATTCTGCATAAATCAAGTCTGATGTAGGGTTGCATCAGACTACAGATTTTGTTCTCACAAAGATTATTAGCAAGGACACCTGATTTAGCTAAACTGGTTACAGAAACAAAAATAAAAATTTCAATGTAAATTAACAATAAAAATTCTCAGTAGCTGGAATTCTCGAGGCTTCGACCTCAATTATCTGATCATGGTTCATGATAGAGAAAAGAACGAATACTCTGCAAATTCTGTCTAATCGGACTTGACCAATTTCAAGGGTTGCACCATGACTGTCTGTTTAACTAATTGAGCTTAACTTGGGCGAGCATGATACGATTTTCATTCAATCGATCAGTCTCTGATTATAATAATCGGAACTTGACTAGGTTACAGACCTATTTAACTTTAAACAGGTTTTAAAACCGGACTCTAAATAAATCCTCTTTAAAATAGGTCTCTTAAATAGGCAAAAATGGGATACAATTAAAATGATATCCATAAAGTATATCATTTCTACATCAACTACAAATAACCTTTATTGAATAAAACTACAATTAACCTTTGTTAAGCTATTCATTTGGGAATAAATTAACCATCTAACCGTCTTGATTGAAATTCTAATTCCATCTTTTTAGTTTAAGAGACTTCTCTCAGGGCCTTCAAATTTGATAGAAGAGATTACTCAGTTTTGCTCTAATTCTATCAGGAAAATTAGGATTCTAAAATCATCTTCTGGACAACCGGAAATTAGGTTTTAGAATCTCAAAGTTGAAGTGGATATCTACATAATATCTCCATTCTCCACCTCTAAAATTGAGGTGAATCACTATCTTTGTCATAATACACAGATTTATCAATAGGATGATGACCTTACACCATGGATTCAGATCTACTTCAGATCATTCCTTGATTAAATATTTAGAAACATAGACAAAAAAATATTTAGAAACATTTAAATATTACAAAATTCTGTTCCATCATGCAAAATTCTGTTCAATCAGATTTCATCCAACTCCTCGAGCTATTCATCCACATCTTGTTCTCAATTTCTCTTCCCCCTGATTTCTTTTCATAACTGTCCACCACTAGAGTGCTTCAACATCGGTTCCACCAATACTATAAAAATTAAAAGATGAGTACAAATGTACAATGTTATACTCCTTATTTCAATTATATATATATATATATATATAAAAGCACACATTAGTAGTAACATTCCTGATTCTGATGAAATTGTTGAGTGCTTATGGGGTGAGGTTTCTCTACCAAATAGTATATGGTAAACTGATTTCTCTGTCATATATTATATCACAAGTGACTTCAAGCCTTCAATAAACTCCATGAAACCTCAAATCAAATTTCTGAGAATGACTAAAGAGCCTAAGAACCCTGAAGATAGGTAGGTCTGGATTTTTACCCACATGATGTGGGACAAAATTTTCTATCACATGTTTCTTGAAAGCAAGTTAAAAATTTTTAAAAAGCAATATCACTTAAGCAAACCTTGTTTCAATCATTTCACTGGTCAACCAACCAATACCACAGGAACCATGAAGTTATTTGGAGATGATGATTAGGAGGACAGTACATAGGCTGGTAGTACATGAAAATGAATTGATCATCATGTGTAGCGATGAAAAGATTTAATAAAGCTCCACCTTCACAATTCACTGTAGATATAAAACAGAAAAAATCTATCTCTGCTTTGAGCCATATTTCCCCTGATTTCATGAACCTAAGGTAACAAATCATCTAACTAAAGTTGAATAGCTAGTTCATACGTCGTTTAACCCTTAAACAGCACTAATATGTCATTGGTAGTGCATTTGATAATTTCTGAGATAATAAAATACCTGTTTCTTTTCTTCCTCTTTTTTTTTTTTTTCAATGAAAATAAAAATACTTGTTCCATGAAGAAGCAAAAGAATCATAACGAGCAGGCTGATTCCTCCCTCATCAAGAGGGTTTGAGATCAACATTCACAGGGAAGTAAACTGAATGAATGGCCAAAATTGTACAAGCAGAAAGAAATCAGTAAATGCCAAGATAAAAGAGAGCCAACATATTATAATCTAACAAGAAGAATGGCAATACCTATAGAAGTATACCTAACAGACTAAACATTAGTTGTAGCTGCAATAGAAGCAATAGAAGATCCTTGTGTAGGTAGTGGAGCATCATCAATGACAACACCCTCATTCATAGACAAAAAACCTTTCAAAGCATTAGCCAAATCTTTGGAATCATCAATCGGTTCAGCTTTAAAGATATACAAAATAAACAAGAGTATATGTAAGATAATAAGAGTATGACCAAAAAAAAAAAAGGTCGATAAATTAATATTTGTTTAACAAATAAATAATGTACATATAAATTTTTAGAAACTAACTCTAAAATCTACTCCGACCATCCAATCTCAGAGGCAAATCAATGCTTCAACATTTGTAGGTAGTAGTTTACATCTATATTTGTCAATGGCTATAACTCCAGCATTAAAAGCGGATTCAAAAGCAACGGTTGATACCGGAATAGCCAACATATCCCGTGCCATCCAAGAGAAATCGTGATAGTTTGCTCCTTGTGATTCTAGAAGGCCAACACATCATACTACTTCGATGGATCTTGTATCAGACTATCAGTTACTCCCAGATATGTCCAATTCAAACTTATCCACTAATGTATTATTATTGAAACTTTATACATCGATAGATCCTATAGAACGTAAGAACCAATATGAAGAATGCAATATATTGAATTAAATTTATGATAAAAAGTAAAAACAAAGACAAATAATTTATACCTCCCAATTTGAAACATCTTCAATTGTATTGGTCTTGATAGCATGCGAGTGTAATCCCCTCTCTTTTTCAGTCACTTCCATGCTTCAATACTTGCCAAAGAGTCGTCTAAGCTTGTTTGTATAATGTTCAATTTGTTCTTTGTTGTGGGGTCAAAACTATATAACTTATCAAAAGCATACCTGTTAAGTTTGTCTCGAATTCTTGACCCGTTATGAAGATTGACCCGATCCGACATATTTTGGTGGCGACCCGAATGGGAAATTTTCTGAGATCTGTGATGGAAGCAGAGGGCTTGGGCGGAGCCCATCACTGATCTCGTATGGGGGTGCGGGGGCTACGCCCCCGCGGTATGGTTCGACCGGATCGACCGCGACCCGATGGGTCGAACCGCTATTTGGAGTATATATATATAATGTACTGTTGCTTGTTGAGAGTCATTGTATTCTAGGGTTTTCACGAAGCTAGGGTTTCAAGGCGACTTCTTCCTCGTCGCTGCTAGGGTGTAATCTTTTTTCTGCATAGTGAATCATCTTCTTCTTCGTCCGAGAACGTAGCACACCACCCTGGTGTGTGAACCTCGTTAAATCTCTGTGTCGTACGGATCTATTGTCTCTCTTTATTCGTGTTTCTTGGTGTTTGATCTAACAATACCCAATGAAGCTTAACTTGTAATGAGGGTCAAACACAACCACAATAGCTAAAATAACACTATATGAGTCACAATACTTATCAAACTTCTTTTTCATCTCTTCTGCCATCTCCTTCATATGGCCACTTCCATGATTTATCACATCTAACAAAGACAAATGTATCTTCCATACATTATGAAAATACAAATTTATTGTTGGATACTTAGACCTAGATAACAACTCTATGATGTCATTAAAATGATTCAAAATTTTGCATAATTTCTCAACCTTTGTCCATTCCTCACTGTTTGGACACACTTTATAGTTTTTATCCACCAACCTAAGTGGCTGAAATGCACTCTGATAGGTGATGGCAAAATCAAGCATATGATAAATCGAGTACAACCTCACGGTGACATCTTTATACAACCCTTTCTTACATGGTATACCCATATGCTTGGAACATTCTAGAAATTTTACTTTCCTTGCTTGGGATGCCTTCACATATGCTACAGTAGATCGAACCAAATGTACACATTCATCAATGCATTTTAAACCATCTTGTACAATTAGGTTTAATAAATGAGCACAACATTTGTTATGGAAAAAATTCGCCAACACATCAACTCCTTCTTCAATACCAAAATTTTTCTTTTTTTTTCCTTTTTTTTTTTTAGAATATCAAAATATTCTTCAAATGCCAATAAAAGAAAGGTTTTACTCCAGCATTATCTAGAGTAATAGAGAATAATTTCTTCTCAATGCCCCAATCCAATAAAATCTTTTAAACAATTTAACATATATTAGCTCCTACATGTGGTGGGGCATGATGCAAAATTTCACTAATTCCTTATGCAATATCCATTCTATGTCAATGCAATAATAAGTGAGAAATATAAGAATCATTAGTGATGGAAATCCACAAATCAATGGTCAAGGACACTCAACCCTTGAAGGAACTCAAAAAATCCTTAATCCTCTTACTTTCCCTTGTGTACCACTTCAGCATGTCAACCAATTGGGTATTCCTACTAATAGGGTTGAATAGTGGGTTAAGATAAGTAATCAAAGCCCTAAACTCATCATATTCAACGAATAACAAAAGCGATTCCCACCTGACAACAAGTGTGGTAATCATATCTCCTACTACATCTACATCAATCTTCTTCCTTTAAGTGTCTGATTCTCATCACCTCCACCCAATAACATTTAGGAAACATTTTTATTTTTACGTTTGGGGCAATTCTTAAGATATTTTCTCAAACTGCCAGTGCGGTTGATATCTACATCAACTAGATATATATTCCCACAATCCTTACAGTTTTCCCTCTTACACCCATCAGAATTTTTTTCTTTATGGATAAAAAACTCTTTTCAAACTACAAATGTTTCCCTCGTTCTTGCTAAAGTATTAACTGTGACATATGACACAGCCGGTACAGTATCATGTTCAAATGCAGTTCTAGAATTAGATGGATTGGAACCATAGTTGTCAAGGCGTCGCCTAGGCGTCCAGGCGGTTTGCCTGGGGCCTAGGCGACAGCCGCCTTGTTGCACTGCATGTTGCCTTGTGTTTCGGCACTTATTATGCCAAATATCATTCAAGTAAATGTTATTTCATTTACTTAAGATATTATTCATAAATAAGCAAATACCCCCTATTTGAATCCAATAAAAATAGTTTAAAAATCAAATTCCAAAAGGATAAAAAGTCAACCCCCCAGTCTAAGAACAAAAACTGGATTTTGGTAATAGGGACGATTTTCAACTTTTAAATACTAGGGTTTTTATCAATTATAAAAAGTTTATAAATTCTATCATGTTAAAACATTGCTAAAAACCAAAAGTCCGGTAAAAAAATATTTTGTTTTGATATTCATAAAATTATTTTCATTCAGGCGATTTTAACAGTATTCGCGCACTTAAAAATAAGTTTGATTGAAGCATTACTTTGTCATTGCAACTCAGATTTAAGTAATCTTAGACTTGTTAGAAAGCTGGTTTTATATTATAACTAATACAAAAAGTCTCATGTAAAAATAAAATCATTTGACCAGTCAAACTTATTATAGAATAAGAGCATTTCTCTAAATGTTGATTTTTTATAACTTAATATGACTTAATGTTAATTTTTTATGATTTGATGTGGCTAAATGTTGATTTTTAATGACTTGATGTGGTTTAATCTTGATTTTTTATGATACAAGGTATATATAACTTACTAAATAATGTTAGAAAATAGGAAAAATAAAAAATAACACTTGTTCGCCTTAAGGCGGGCGCCATCTCGCCTAAGCGCTTAGACAATCCTCCACCGCCTTGGTTTGCCTTGGCACCGTGACAACTATAATTGGAACCCTTCTTTGGTTCCTTATTGACACTTGAGAAGAACCTGAACTTCTGAGAGTCCTTGATTTGGCAATTTTCAATTTAACTAAATAAACTAACAATAGGCTACAAATAATAAACAAGAAAAATCTTCATCAAAATAAAGTTCAAGTTCATTGGAATTTGAGTCTGAAATGAGAATGAGATATCATATATACACACATTGCTTTAGAAGTCAACAAATGAAAATTAAGCACATCCAGATAAAGCGAAGAATAAATAACCAATTCTACATAAACTAAGAACAATCAGATAAAGGAGCAAAGGAGCAGTTAGTAAAAAAAATGTGGTATGGTGATCTTCCTAACACATCCAGTGGTGCAAAGAGGATCATAAGCTTTAAATTTATGACTGTGGACAAGGATTAAAGTATCGGTATCAGTCGTCGTATCGGTCGGCCAAAATTAAGATACGTACCGGAGGGTATCGTATCGTATCAGAGATACGCTAAGATACGCTAAAGATACGCACATAAATGGATAGGAAACACTTTTTTATACACATTTGCATAAAAAAATAGTTAAAAAAAAGTTATATATAACATGTATTATGCATAAACAGTAAATTGAGAGTATCGCACTAAGAATCCAAGGTTTGTAATTGTCCCATAAATGTAAAATCCTTGTTCCCAACCTTGATTTCCACTTTAGTTAGAGAGAAAAATGGTTGGCAGCAACTTTGGAACAAAAACACCTCAAAAAATTATGTTTTTCTAAAAAATTACCCATTTTGGCCATTTTATGACCGTATCAGTACGAATCGGTGTGTATCGATCGATACATACCGATACGCACCGATACGTACCGATACATACCGAAACGTACATTTCACTTCAATTTTGAATTTTTCATAGAGTATCGGTACGTATCGGTGCGTATCGGTACTGTATCGGTGGTGTATCGATGCGTATCGGCGTGTATCGTAGGATACGTATCGATACATAAGGATTTTAAAATTTTCATGATACATATCGGTATGTATCGTGTCGATGCCTACCGATACGGATACGTATCAGCCAATACGGCACGATACGCACCGATACTTAAAACCATGACTGCGGATCACAAACTTCAGAGCTCATTAAAATATTAAAGCATTTCAGAAGGGGTGATAGAATAAAATCTACCTGTGAATTCCTTCTCCAACTTCAATTCTAAAAAACTTGCCAATCTTCACGGGCGACCCTATTTTCTTAGAAAGATCACCTAGAAGTGACTGCAAAGATATGTCAAAAGTAATCAATCAAAAGTTCCCTCTATAAAGCCAGTAAGTGTGGGTTGTAACACACGGCTAACAATAAATTGCAACTATTAATCCCACAATCCCAAAAATGTTCATGGCCCGAAAGTCGCAATATAATGATCCAAGCATGGACTTCTTAAGTGTAACACCCAAGAATACGACAAGTGTACCGGACCCGCCTAGGAGATTGGTGAGGTGTCCCCACCAAAAATATGATAAGTACCAAGGGGTTTCAGAGATCAGCGAGGGTGTGCAAAACTTTAGTTCCACATCACCAAGGGGGAGGTTGTTGGGCTAGTTGATAACCTCTAGCCTCCTTAACATGGCACAATGTGTTTTAAGCCTTGAGGCTCATGGGCCAAAGAGAACAATATTGGGCTGAGGCATTACACTTAGGACCTTAGCCTTCCAGTTATAGCTTCAGCTGAAACAATTGTAACACAATAAGAGCACCAAAAGCTTAGAAGATCAAAGTAACCACTATAACTCAATAAGAAGAACTAAAAAAAAAAAAAAAAAAAAAAAAAAGAAGAAGGAAGAAGAAGAAGAAATTATGGCATACTGTAAGAATGATACTAAAGAAGTATGGTGCTTGGGAAATCAAATGTACAGGTTTGCAGAAAGGGAGATTTAAAATCGGTTAGAAACATTAGTTAAGAAAAAAAATCAAATAATATACCTATAACTTGGTCGGCGAGCTAGAGTACCTAAAGCTCCATGAAATCACTCAACAAAGCTCAGAGGATTCAATTGTTTATCAAATACAAAGCAATCCGAGGATTGACTCCTTAAATACCACACAAAGCTCTGTTTCTAAGGGGAGTTCCACTAGAAGCGCAAGATGTGATGTGTGAGATCATCACCCTCCCTGGAGCAAATAAAGAAAAATGGCAATGGTGACTTGAATGTTTGTTTTGAAGAGAGAGAGAGAGAGAGAGAGAGAGAGAGATTCAACTTGTTATGAGGATGAGAGCAGCCACACAGCACAACAATGGAGGGCGGGATGAGACCAAGTGGAGGAGCAGCCGTGCAGCATAGTGGGAAACAAAACGAAGAGGAAGAGTGTTAGGGTTAGGGCTAGGTTTTTGGGTCTTTTGACATTTTACCACTTTAGTCTTTAGTTTATGGATAGTGTGGGAAAAATGGAAATTCCAATAAGAATTAAAGGGGGTCGGGCTAGATCGGTCTTAAAGGAGTCGGTTCAAGTCGGGTGTATATTCAGTCGGTCCGGTTGGGCACCCGAGGGGCTAGGTGTCTGCACCGGGAACAACTGATTATATATGAGCCAGGCTCAAGGCTGACACATTTATTAATCCGGTCCCAGCTGGTCTATAATAGGTCGGGCTCGGTCAGGTTACTAAAGTTGACCCTGGAATTGACACCCCCAGAAATAAGTTTTAAGCCTAAAGATACCTAGTCATTCAACCATTCATTTTCATTGCCCATAGGATCCCATGAAAGTAGCTTAAAGAACAAGCATGTTGACAATGGATCTGAAAGCCTCGTCTCCACAACTTAAAAAACATGGGTTTCAAACTTAGAAAAAGCACAGAATTTTAGATGGACTACCCTAAGTTATTTGGCACCACTCTTTCCACATAACTGGAAAAAGAAAGAAGCATATAGACTTTGTCAGCTATAGCAAAGATCCATAATCAATAAGTTTCAACTTTTGTTCCCAAGGAGATGCAGGAAACAACCAGTAATTGAAAAAAGAATTGTTTACTCAAAGAAAGAAAGTACGAGAGGATGAATAGAAGAATGAAATTTTTAACTAAGAACAAATTTCAGAGTTCAAAAACAGCCAGTTACATCCAACAACTACGGACAAAGAGATCAATGCAAAAAAACAGAAGTGACTCTGACTAGACCATAATAGGGTTCAGAAATGAGAGGGGGGGGGGGGAAGAACTTCAAAATCTCCACAAAACTTATGTAGAACAATGTCAAAAGGACTACTTTGTTCCTAGAGAGATAGTTGCAGGTGTAAGGGGAGTGCGAAGATTGCTTCGGAACCCATCTCAGTATCAAACAAGGTGCATCCAAGTGTTCTAGGGAGTTGAAGCACTGATCTTAGGAGAGAGAGTCTCTCTGTCTCTCAAGTTTCAGCGATTTCACTGGCATTGTTTCACGAGAATATGGGGAAAGAAGAGAACTTGAAGCTATCCTCGGGTTTATCCTGATTCAGAAAAGTTGGTAAATTTGGTAGGACTCAATGAATGAGATCATAACTAATAATTCAATTAGTTATTGGTTTGGGTCCATTTCTTCAAATGTGCAGAGGCATACCCAAACATATTTATCATCTATACTCTTTTATGTCTGCAGTTACCAAAAATGAAAATTTTTTTTTGTCGAAAATGGTTTTCATTAATGATTTTTCTTAAATATGTCATAAATGAAACATAAATGATGCCAAAGAGAGCTTTCGTCTCTTAAAGTACTTGAACTTAATTCAAACACCACTGACTGGAAGATATATGGTTTAGACCATTTGCAAATAAACTAGGTTAGTGAGAGAAATTACCTCAAACAGGCTACCATAAATGAAATAAGTACCGTTTAATCATAATAAACAATATACAATTAGTTTAAGGGAAAAGAAGCCTAAAAGGAAGCATGGCTCATACACCCAAACAAAATGGCGCAAAATGACCGCCTCGCCCCACATGAAAAGCAAAAATCCAGCCCATTTGATGCTTACATGTGCAGTGCTCCCATTGACCCCCGCGTTGGTTCAAGGGCCACGATGCCTTTCAAGGAACCCTCTCCCTTAGTTTAATTACATAGTTAACAATCAAATGGATGGTTGGATTCAAGTTGAGTAATTGTGCCAAGGAGCTAATCACTTCCCAAGAACATGAACAATTAAGGAAATATATTTTTAAGGGAATAAAATATATTACAACCTTCTAAAAATTAGAATTGCCAATTTTTCCATTAATAGGAATACCACGGATGTCCCTTATGCATGTACGAAACCAGTTATGTCCTATCGTTATTGAGATATGCTCTTCTATTTCCATAAGAAGCCAAAATCAATCCTTAACAGCTAAGAAAGATACCACTTTTAACATCCTAAACTTCAAGGTCCTATGTATGCCTCAACACAAGTTTTCAATATTTTGTGTTTTCTAGAATCTTCTTAAAATTTGAAAAAAAATCCCAAAAATAGAAGACATTAAATTGTAAAACAGGAAAACAAAAACCATGTGTGCATGGGCAACAAAAACCATGTGCGCACAGGAAACAATAACCGTGTGCGCTCATTACAAAAGCCACACTCTTTCCTCCCCTCTCTCTCTCTCTCTCTCGCTCTCTCAAATTTGTGTCATTTGTGTGTTGTGATTTCTTCTTCCTATCTCTCCCCTAATATCCATTCAAGTATTGTGGCTCTCTAAGAACAAACATGGATGATCAAAGCGCTCTGACAACCCAACCAAGTAGCCGTAAATCTATTAGGGCTAGTATCAGTGTTTTGGTTGTGGATGATGATGCGGCATACCTTAAGATTGTTGAAGCAATGCTACGAGAATTTGAATATAAAGGTATTCCATGAAGTTTTCATGCTTTTTTTACTGAAAATTTTTTTGGAGGGTTATATGGTTTTACACATAATACTAGATTCATTTAACATATCTCTTTCTATTTCATTGTGGGAGGTAATAGTGGAAGGTCATCAAAGTAGCGTTCTATGCTTTTATCTATCTTATTTTGAAAGACATAAATACCTCCTCCTCCCCCTCTTCTTCAATCAATGCTTTTTCTGTCGTTGAAGGTTCAAGAACCAAACTCGATCCTTTAACAAGACTTGGAGCCAGATCTCTTCAGAAGTAGATGTAGTTTCAAATCTTAGTAGGGTGGTTCCTTTCTCTGCTTTTAACAATCTCATTGGTCACTGGAATCTTGACTTAAGGTTAAACCTTAATGTTCCTTTATTGCCTGTCTTCAAGATAAAGGCCTACTTTGGCTTGTATAGTGTTTTTTCTTCTTTTTTTTTCTTTTTTTAATTAACATAGAGTTTTGATTACCCATTAAATATATATAATACCTAATAAAACAGGTAGATGAAAATTTTAATGGCTATTTTCTTCCCCGTGAACTCCCTTCTTTAAGATTTCACACTGTGTTTCCATTTACAGTTGTCGCAGTTAATTGTGCATCCGAAGCTTTGGCCCTTCTTTCAGAAAGACGAGGAGAATTTGGCATCATTCTAACAGATCTTCACATGCCTGAGATGGATGGAATTGCTCTCCTTGAGCGTGTTGAGGTTGAATTTAAGATTCCTGTAGTCAGTAAGTTTTTTTTCCTTTAATGTCATTTTCAACTTCGATTATTTTCCATTTTAGCAAAGTCAGTTTTTTTTTTTGGTGGATGAACAAATAAATTCATTACCGAAGAATATAGAAGGGGAAAAAAAAGGGGATTGGGGGGGAAGAAAAACAGCCCAAAGGGACAAGCCCATCTCTAAGGGGAAAATCACTAACAAGCAGAAGGGACAAGCCCAACAAAAGAGGGGATTATATTAGGGGGGAAATAATAGAGGGGGAGACCCCAGGACACAATACTGAGGTTGTTCGTTGGGGTGTCGCGAACAATGCGGTGGTGGAGAGAACCAAGTTTGGAGCTAACATCAAAGCACATAGCATTCCAATCTTTTTGAAAGAATGAGTTGGAAATCCAGTAGCAAAGAAGATGAGCCTCCCTGTCACAAATGGAGGATCAAGCAAATGTCACTCAGATTCATTCTCTGCTTAACGAGAGAATTCTTCTTCGAGACGGCCAACAGCTACTAAGGACCCTCTTCCAGATGGAGAAGGGATAGGAGAAAAAATGATGTTCGACATCTTCAATACCATTCCAGCAAAGACAGCAAGAGAAGGGGACCAGAATATACCGGTAAATGAGGAAGGAATGTGTAGGGAGGTAGTTGGAGATACCCCACTTCCCGCCATGCAGTTATGGCAAGGGATGTGGCCATTGAACTATATAATATAATATTGTGGCAAAGGACAAGGGAGCCTTTTGAACGAATGAAATCCCAAGCAGAGGTAGAGCTAAACAAACCCGTGGGGGAGGGAAGCCAAGAGATCTTATCCTCCCTTCCACGATGACCAGGAGGGGGGGGGGGAGGCAAACCAGAGATTAGCAGGGGGAGGAGGGGGGACCATTCACCGTTTGAGATGATAGAGGCAACAAAGGCAAATTCGCTCAAACCGGATGAGTAAATGCTCCTAGGGTTGATCAAGGAGAGGAGGATGCCCAAGGGATGCCAGGGGTCCATCCAGAGAAAGGTCGAAAAACCATTACCAATGATTCAAGAAATAGCACCATTACCATGATCAGTTTTCTTGATTGGCCTTTTTTTTTTTTTTTTTTTATTCATTTAATTTATATTTATTTATTACTACTATTTTTTTTTTTTTTAAAGAGCTAAGATCTGACTTTTTAATTCAGTTATGTCTGCCAATGATAACAAGGAAGTTATCTCAAGATGTTTGGAGCGTGGTGCTGCATTTTATCTTACAAAACCTTTAACTGCAAGTGATCTCAGAAACCTTTGGCAGTATCTATACCTGAAGAAACGCAATGAAAGAATAGCTGAGCAAATAGGGAGTGATTCAGAATTACTGACACCTGAAAAGTTATCAAAGGAAGATACTGAGTGCGCTTCCACCGTCAATGAAAGTAATTGGCGAAAAGAATCAATGAAAAAATCTTCCACAAAGAAGGATCAAAACAAAGGGGGAAATAAAGAGGATAATGTAACACAAAAGAAGCCACAAGTGCTTTGGAATAATGAGCTTCACAACAAGTTCTTCGGTGCCATTGCTCAAATAGGTCCCCAAGGTAAGAATTTTCTTTCTTAGAGTTCATAACATCTCATTCATTTTTCTCTGTCATATTATGTTTGGATTTGTTTCTACTGACCTTTTTTGTGATAATATTTTTATTTTCTAGGGGATGTTCCAACTAATTTGAGTTTTCTATTTAAACATATGTAAGGGCTATGACTTGGACACAAATTTGATGAATGGAATTGGCTTCCAGCACTTTCATTCAGTAAGATTCAAAACACCTATTTGCTGTGAGATGCAGTGAAGCCCTTGCCGGGATGCCAAGTTAGTGATTCAGGTGGGATTCCTGAAGCACATGTCATATCTTTTTACTTCTATTCTTTTCTCCTTTATCAATCAATTGAAACCCAGGTCAGTTCCATACTTTCTATTCCTGCGCAACTTCTTTATTGGCTTAAAACTGTTATTTTTGGACTGAGCTGAGTTGCTGTGTTTCTGTTTATCATTCTTCTAAAATTCTGGATCTGTTTTTAGCATTAAAGTTCAATCTTTCTCCTAGTTTCTTGAATTTCTACTCCTACAAGGATTTCATTGAAACTCAACTTTCAGCCACTGGATTTCAAATCTGGTTCCATACATAGCCATCAGTTTCTGTTCTTAAAGTGTCTACAGTTTTCAAATTTTGATTTTGATACTATTTTCTTGGAGTCCTATGGAAAGAATGGACTCAGAAAACTCAGCTTCAGATCCGATTTCAGGCTTCTGTTCTACTGCGGAACTGAGTTCGGTTATTTATTCAATGCTGTTCTGATACTTCTCTGAAATACCGTATCGAGTCTCAGATTTGGCACTCCTTCAAGTATGAATCTTCAGATTTCAAAAATCTGTCCAATTGGGTTGAGCCTAAATTTTAATATTATACTCTCCTACCTAGACAGAATGCTTGACCTGAGTGTCAACTAAATCAGATCCTCTGATCTTATGTTGTTACAATTTTCCTATAATCTGGTTCTAAACCTGTCAATTCGATTCTGGTTTCATTAAATTTCTGAACCTAGTAACCTTAGACTTCTAGAAGCCCATCATATTAGCTCAAGATTCGACCTTCTGTTCATAGATACGCACTTGAAAGCATTGAGTTAAGCAAAGCAATCGATCAACGGTCCATTTATAACTAAACATAAACCTTCTGTACAGACTTGTCTGATTCAACTCCTGCTAGGTAGGGTGGGAGGCAGAGGAAGTACTCCAAAAACTCTAAATATTCAAATAAAAGAAAAATTCCTAATGAAGGATGGAGAGACAATGAAAAAAAATAAAGAGAAAAAGAATTAACAAGTCTCTTTCAAGTGGATAAAATAGGAAGTAAAAAATGTGAAGAAAAGAAGAAAAATATTATAGGAAAAGAAAATCAAATAATAGACAAGCTATTTCTATATGCTTCTCTTATATATCTATTAATATAACGTGAAAGTATTCCGCCACCCGGGGGTGAAGAGAAAATCTCTTCATCTAAGGTGATTTGACGTTGTGAATGGACTCTTGGAATAGTGAATGTCGTCATTAGCTCCCGCCCCCTTTTTATGAAGGTCCAAAATACCCTCTCTCAGTCAAATCGAAAAATCAGATCCCATGTATTAAGAGGTTCACTCCTCACCGTGGGTGAAAGGAGACCTAAATATAATTAAACAAACAATTAGTTATTATAGACCTAAACAATGGCCAAGAACATAGCCACCTTGGCAATCACTGGTTGTGCTCACTGCTACTTTTGGGTACCAAAGTTCCCAGGCAATTGCCACAGGCAGTACTGGCAAAGGTATTGATCAGGTCAAGAGGTTGAGGGCCAATGTTTAAAGGCCATCTTCTTCACTGAAATAGTACTTGAAATCAAGGTTCAAAGAAAGAAAGGAGCACCCCTTAAGTGAGAAAGGAAAAAAAAAAGAGTTCCCAAAGACAGAATCTTGTGCCTTCAAATTGAAGAAATCAATGCAATTAAAGCAAATACATACATTTACTTCGAACTTGAATAAGATTAGTTATGTAAGTGTAACTGAGAGTTGTATCGCGCAAAAGAATATGTTTTTTTCCGTTTTCTTTTCTTGCTTCCCCTTTTTCTCAAGCGTAATTGGCAGAGACAAACACATAAGTTTTCATGACCTGAGTTTTACAACAGTCACCATAAGCAATCATCCTTGCACATTTGTTATGGCTGACTTACAGTTTACATGTAAGTGCCATTTTCTGAAGGTTAAATTAACACTTTCTTTCATCAACAAATCATTCAGAAACATAAAACCCAGATATAACCCCTGAACTCACATCATATAAACCAGGCTTCAGTGATACAAAGCAAGTTAAAAGAAACACAAAGTCAGGAAAATTAACATCTGAGGAACCATGGAATGGCTCCAGTGGCCTGAAGAGAGTTTCTTCACCAACAAAGCTTTCAAAAACAGGAAACAAAATAAAATAAACGAAATCCACCATACAAAGCAATCTCCAAAACAAACTGATAACTGTCAGTCATAACTAACATAGAAAGAGATTATAACATCCAGAACACAACGACCACGTCAACCATTTGTAATCATTAAAAGGGATAAATTTATTAAAAACCAGAATAGAAAAGATTAAGACATACCCCGTCAACACAACTATGTGATCCCTGCCACCAGTTCGTTTCCAAGCGTCAGTACCATCAATCAAGTCCACCACCTGCTTCTGCCTCTCATAATCCTCATTCCCAATTTTCTTCCTGAACCCCCTTCGCTATACCCAATTGCATTTCTAAGGGTCGCAAATAACGACACAAAAATAGTATCATCTTCCTCAACATCAAAAACCCTACTCGCAAAAGACCCTCCTCTCAATTCCTCGGTAGTCATCAGATCACCCAAGATTCAGTACTCAGCACTGTACTTCTTGATCAATGGGTTCTCCGGATATAGAGGGAATTCGAGCTTCCCTTTCGAAGAAAGCTCAGAGCGTAGTTCATCGTCGACATCGCTGCCGAGTCTGGACCACCTTTCAAGGTCCTTTATTTTTCTAACAACCCGTAATTGGGTGATCTGGGGAGATATGCAACGTAGACTCTGATGGATTGGTTGCTATATTCGGCGATTTTGTGAGAGGAAACGAGAGAGGTGAAGGGGGAGCAGAGTATTGTTGATGGGCTGTGGTGAAAAGGAAGAACAGAGAGACTGATAAAACGCAGAGAATGGAAAATAAGAGTAAGGCTCCGTTATGGTCCATTTCTGTTTTTTTAGAACAAAAACTGAAAAGAAAAAACTGAAAAAACGAGATTGGACGGAACTCCAAGTCTTCCCAGTTTTGTTCCATTTTACAAAAAAAAAAAATTTCTTGATAAAAATCTGAAATTTTGAAACACCATTTTTTCGTTTAAAAACTGCGTTTTGACACAGAAACTGAAATTTTCGTTTTTGACAAAAAACAGCGTTTCTGAAACAGAAACGATACCAAACGGGCCCTTACTAAACCAAATAAGTGGCCTTTATCCACATGCTTTTGATCCTAATTAATACGGTTCCTAAGGAAGGTAAGTAAACTCAAACCGCCACCTAAGTGCAAGGGCGATTAGAGAACAAGAAGAAAAACAACATATACAAGCATGCTAGTAAGATTAAACAAGTCTAGCTCGGTAGAGAAGCTGAATTGTCATTGAATTCACCAGTAGTGTGACCTAGTAAGGCTCCCTTGCATTGTGCTTGCACAAAAAATATAGAGAGACGAATCAAAACACGGTTAAGCTGCAATTGGTAATGTTTTCGTTTCAAAAACAATGTTTTGTATCAAAATTTGAAATTTCTATCAAGTTTTTATGTTTAAAAATTGTTTTTATTCCTAAAAAATGGTGTTTTGTAAATGTGTTCCGAAAACGGTTTCACTTAGACAGGGATGAGGGAGAGAGAGGGAATCGAACAGTATTTTTTTTTTTCACGGAAAGGATTTCTCAATCTGATTTCACCGAGACAAAGATGAGAGAGACCTGTGATCAACATTGTTGAGGGAAAGCATAATTCAAGCAAGAGTTCTTCCCGGATTCTTCACCACTTCAGAGTTTCAAGGAGCCAGCCTTGTGAAAACTCTAATGTTGAAAACCATGTTTCAACATTTTTTTTTTATACCACACAAGACTTTTTTTGTTAGGACTTGGGTAGAACTCATCATTAAAAGTTAGTCGTTAAGGAGAGGGTGTCCAAATACTTATGCCTCTTTACATCTTGCTATTCACATCCGATGTGGGATTATTACTTCCCCCTTTTGCATAAAACCCCAACAATACTACGGGGCAGGGGAGAAGGAGAGAACGGATTGGGGAGAGCCAAAGAGAGTGAGAGGATTTGCCTTCGCCATTTCCTCCATCGCTTTCTATTTTATCTCTGTCACTTTCGTTTAGAAACAACAACGAAGAGAGATCATGGATGATGAGCAACAAAACCTACCAAGAAGCATTTTTGTTGTTTATTAAGCTAGAACTGTTTGAAGCTTCGGAAGCATTTGGTTTTCCGATCATTGACGATGACAAGGACAGTCCACCTGTTCTTGAAGGAAACAGTCGGATCTGATCTGGCAAAAGCCCCAAGGTGTTGGGTTGCGTGCATGTGAAAAGTTAAAAAGAGGTTGGAGGGAAAATAGTTGGAGTGGATCCAAATCTGAGATACAAAGGGGATGAGAAAGATGTCGTGGTTGGTTGCGGGTTGAGACTTGAGATATGTGACTGCATTGGGCATCGTCGACACTGGCTCAGCACGTCGAAGAGGCGGCACGAGCTTACGACTTGGCTCATCGGAGACTTATTAAAAGGAAGGGGTGGGAGAGTTGGAGCAGGGGAGGAAGAGAGGGAGAGAGAAGTCAAAAGTCAGAGAGGGAGAACCAGCTACCCCTTCAATTTTTTTCATTAATTTCTTCCATCAATTCAAAGGGTGATGCAATGGTGAGGAATAATCGGCCGATACTTCCCGATTCAAACTGACGCGTATCGGAATTGCCGTAGACCAATGCCTCTTACTTTAATTGTAGACCCAACAAAAGGCAAAACCGGATCCCTTCCCCTTTTTTGGGCTTTAGCTCCCATTTAGGTTGGATTCTATACCATGGAATTTTCCATTTTGGGCTTCGTCTCAGCCTATTTGGGTTGGATTTTATGCCCCGGAGCTTGCCCTTTTGGGCTTTATCTCCGCCCATTTAGGTCTAGTTAGTTCATATCATACATGCCCATGATGATGTTATTATGATCATGGTTTACAATATCAGTCCATATCTTCAAATAAATATTCACACAGCCATTATTTATATGGAACATGGCATTACAGGAGTGTCACTTTGCAAGGAGGAACAATGATAAGCTGATGGAAATTATGATTTCTTTTTTTTTTCTTCTTTTTTTTTCTTGGTATCTTTCTGCTTCTATACAAAATACACTAGGCTTCCCTTGGAATGCATCGTCGGAATAGATTCTGGTTTTGGTATGCAATCTAAAGCGAAAATATAGAGAAGAATCAGGTTTCATAAATCAATTCGAAGAATGCATACCAAACAGTGGTGACTGTATGCTCGCATGTTTT
This sequence comes from Macadamia integrifolia, assembly GCF_013358625.1. Taxonomy (NCBI): domain Eukaryota; kingdom Viridiplantae; phylum Streptophyta; class Magnoliopsida; order Proteales; family Proteaceae; genus Macadamia; species Macadamia integrifolia. Next base: position 3,970,986 of record NC_056559.1, read on the forward strand.
AAATTTTCTCACCATGGTGGCTTAAGCATGTTCTATTCTCCATGAAACTAGATAAAGGAAATTAGGTTTTGAGAATGCAGACCTAGAAAGAGAGTATGGTCCTGTTTAGAATGCTTATCAAAATCATTGATCCCTTTCGACGCAAAAGATTATGTTTTGATGGAAGAAAATATAATCCAGCTTTGACATCCCCAAATCTAACAAGTTATTAGGTTCAATGGCTAACTTTCAGTGCAATATTTTTATCAAACAAATCTCCTATCATTTAAGAAGCTGAATCTAAACTTTTCTCAAGGAAAGCTTTTACATACCCCTATTTAGATTGTAATCCTTTTAGTTCTATTAACTAAATATCAGGGTACCCTGCCCCCAACTAAGGAAACAAAAACCAGCACATAACTGCAACTCTTAGTTCACACACCATATAGTAATTATGGAAGCAAAGTTCAACCAGAACTTACAAGATACATTGAAGAGTTCCTCTGTTTGGTTCAGTTGAAAGTCTTGATAACCCATGACAACATCAACAAAGAGAGAACAACTGATTGCTGAGTTGGATTTCTGCCAAAACACATGTCTAGAAACCACAACTTCAATGACAAAATTATAGTTCTAATAGTATTCACAGAAACTAAGGGCAATCCTTTCTCATTTGGGGACTCCCTGACATGAATTGACCACCAAATTCTGTTTCCAATTTGATAAGATTGCAAATGGCATCTCACAAGGACCCCTTTGATTTAGTACAAGTAGGTGGATTATCTGAAAGACTGATTCTCCATGAAAAAATCCCCTTTCTCCACCTCCATATCCTCTTCTTGTTATGGATGATGACATCTAACCTGGTGAATTGATTGACATAACTGAAGCTCCATCTCCAGACATCACAATTATGAGTCTTGAAACAATTGAATCAAAAAGCTGGAGAGCTTAAAAATAAAAAATAAACACCATCAGCTTTGGTGTATTTCTTGCAGCATCTCCACCACCTTCTTCATTTTGGGCCGTTTAGCTGGTGTGCTGTCAGTGCAGAGCAAGGCAACCTTCAGAACTGCAAGCATCTCTCTCCTCCATGCAAAGGAAACTGTGCTCAGCCTTGCATCAAGTATCTGCTCCGGGGTCTCTCCTCTTGCAGGAGCTCCATGAACCCATTTCACCAGATCGATCCCTTCACCAAAGGCCTCATCAACCGGAAATCGGGTTGTAAGAATCTCAAGTAGCACAACGCCATAGCTATAAACATTTCCTGGTGCTGTAACTTGCATTGTATATGCATATTCTGAATAAGGGGGGAAAAAGTACACAGAATGAAGAGAGGTGAGTTAAATATAAGTAGGAAGTATACAACACTAGTCCAGAATGATAAATCAGATATGGTTGGAATTGTGCAATAAGTACAGCATAAAATACAAAAATGATGGAATTGTAAAAGTATTGCATTGTTTGGGTACCTGGGGGGATGTAACCAAATGAACCGGCCACTGCACTGATACTTGCGGTGCCCCTTGATGGATCCAGGAGTTTTGATATCTCAATCTCCCCAACCAAAGGCTTTGAATTGGCATCTAAAACTATGTTACCTGAAGAGATATCAAGATGGATAATAGCTACATGATGAAGGAAATCTAACCCTTCTGCTACTCCGATAGCAATGGAGAGCCTTGTAGGCCAATCAGGTACATATTCAGTCTTCTTGGTTGAGTCATGAAGAAGCTGAGCCAATGTTCCATTGGGCAAATAATCATGCAGCAAAAGAACAAGATCTTCATAGATTACAAATCCTAGGGGCCTCATCAAATTATCATGGTAGAGTTTCCCCAGCCTTTCGAGTTCTCTAATCATCTTGCTCTGGTGATGAATTACTGTTCTATCCATGGATTTCAGTCTCTTCACTGATAGAATCATACCAGAAGGCATTACTGCCTTGTAAACCGTGCTGAATGTCCCAGTGCTGAGCTTATTGGACTCCTTTAATGTTGCTTTCACAGCAGCATCAAAATCTATTGCTTGTCTAAGATTCTCAACAAAGATGTTTCCTGCTATTATAACTGGTGGATTAGCAGCTCCATCTTCAATAATGCCTGCATCCATGGATGCTTTTTCTTGCTTCTCCCTCATAACAAACAGAAGAACGACAACTGTTACCGATATGAAAACTGCCAAACCAGAACCAATAACAGCCAATATGATCCTGTATGAAACCTTGTGATGGTAACCCCCATGGTCAGAACCAAAAGAACTTCCACAGTAAGAATTCAGTGGCTCTCCACAGAGTCCTTTATTACCTGTAAAGCTTGATTTGGCACTCTTCTGGAATGGACCAAAGATGGGTACTTGACCACTGAACATATTATTGGAGAAATTTACCTCTATCAAGCTCATCATGCCTCTGAGTGCAGATGGGATAATCCCGGAAAGTTGATTGTTAGAGACATCTAACGAAACCAGCTTGTCGAGTTTCCCTAGTTCAGAGGGTAGTGGTCCATGAAGATGATTGAAGCTCAGATTGAGCGCTATCTGCAAATTCTTGATCCGCCCGATCTCAGGAGGGATAGTGCCGGTCAGATAGTTACTGCCCAATTCCAACTCAAGCAGTTTTGCACAATTGCCAATCTCATGAGGTATCTCACCTCTTATTGAGTTCTGGCTCAGAAGCAGGAATTGCAATCTAGGTGCATTGCAGAGGTCTTCTGGTATGGTGCCATTGAATCTGTTGTTACTTAGATCGAGCTTGTTAAGGTTCCTGCACCAAATAATGGACCTTGGAATTTCTCCAAAGAGACTATTACCAGAAACAATTAATTCCTGCAAGTAAATAAGCTTTCCAAGCTCTGGAGGAATTGTTCCTGTAAACCCATTAAATGCTAAATTCAGAAGGGTGAGGTTAGTACATTGAGACAACTCTACCACAATCTCTCCAGAGAGATTGTTGTAATCTGCTTCAAAGTATGCAAGGCTACTGATATTGCCAATGGATTTAGGAATGCTTCCGATAAGCATGTTGTTTCCAATCCGGATACTCAAAAGGCCTTTGCAGTTTCCGATCGATTCAGGAAGATTCCCGGTCAACTTGTTCATGGTAAGGACCAAAATCTGCAGCTTCCCAGCCTCAAAAATGTTCTTTGGGATATTTCCTTCAAGCTGGTTGGAGTGAAGATTCAACAGCTGAAGGTCAGAAGCAGAGCCTAAATTTTCAGGAATTTTGCCACTTAATTCATTCTCATAGGCAGTGAAGAATCTCAGATTGGATAAATTCCCCACCCAATCTGGAATAGACCCATTCAATCTATTCCCAGAAATTTGAAGATTCTCTATACTTTCTAGACCTTGAAGTTCATCAGGAATTCTTCCAGTAAGCGAGTTATAAGAGAGGTTTAATGATCTAAGGCTTGTAATATTACCCAACTCTGGGGGAATGGAGCTCTCAAACTTATTCCAAGATAAATCAAGAAACCATAGCTCTGATAGATTCCCAAAAGCTGAAGGAATAGACCCATGAAAGTTATTGAAAGAAAGGTCGAGCCATTGTAAGGCTTTGAGCCGAGAGGCTAAGGTTACATTACCTTGGAGGTCATGGTGAGATAGGTCAAGCTTTTCTACCATCATAGATAGGTTGGAGCTGCACTTTACGCCCGTCCAAGAACAGTAATCAGAATCATTGGCACCCCATCCAGGCACTTCAAGCTCCTTCTTAAGAGCCAACATTATCGATCGATCATCGTGTAGAGCAATAACCAGGTGGGTTCTGTACAAAAAGCCAACCAGAGAAAGAGAAACCCAGTAGAGAAAACCCATTTTAGGGGAAGAGGAGACTTTGAATGTTGCAGAGAACCAGAGGTTTTCAATCAAAGAAACAGAGATTTTGATAAGAACCCATGAATCTAAACTTTCCTGCAGAACCAAAACTTGAAGCAAAAACTACCCAGAATGCTACATTCGTTCTTAAACCTAAAACGCCAAACTCATCATCTTCCTTTGACATCCACACATCTGTAAAAAAACCCATTTAAAATTTCTCAGAGCTTGTCTACCTCTCTCCTTCTCAGTGAAACGAACAGTAATAACTGAAGGACCCCAAATGACAAGACAGCATCAAATGCGGAATGTCGTTCTCTCATTGTTTGAAGGTCAAGAAGCTCAAAGCAAAACAAACAAAAGCTAACAAAAGAACCCCACTAGGAAAAACATGGGCATTCATGAAAGCTCCCCCTGCTTCACGGAGCATCCATGATTGCATAACAAAACTTTTATGAAGATGAAAGAGAAGAACAGTGAAAGAGAAAAGAGTAGTACAGTTTCTGGTACCCATTTCACGGACCAGATGTCTTTTTCAATCAAAATTCTCTTTTTAACTGCGTTATAAACGAGGGTGAGAGAGAAAATTGGTGAAATTGAATTGAAAATCTGCTCACGGGAAAGGAACAGTTATGATTTAATGAATCTTGCAGAGCTGCAGCTGCATAGGTCAGTCTGTCGGTTAAAAGCATCAAAAAACATCTAAAATGAGTAGAAAAAAGGTTGAACTTTGAATTGGACATTGGATTCTGATTCGAAATTTTATAAAAATTGAATTAAAAAAAAAAACAACTGGAATCAGACAAAAAGAAGAAAATATTTACGTAGATATGTGATTTATAAGAGTGGTTGATTCAAGAATGTAGATCTTCCAACAACAAATAAGTTTCATTTATTTTCTTCTACTTTACTAATTTAAGAAAAGAAAAAATGACAAAAAATGAACATCAACAATCAACATATACTCATTTCCAATAATGATTACCGGTGTCAATCGGTTGGGCTTAATCAGTTTCCACCAATTAAGGTCCCTCATCATCACTCATTTAGGTAATCAAGCATTCAAGCCTCGTAGGGTAGGGAATAGACAGATTTCTATTAGCTTTATAGATTTTTACTCCATAATCAAACTCAAAGTAATTGGCTATTCAGGTTATAAAAGAGATTTAAATGGATTAACTGACTAATTGAGTTATAAACAGAATTATAATCAAACTATAAACGATAAATTATCAGTCAATCCCTTATTGGGTGAACGTTGGGCCACTATCTTGTACTGGACTATACGATTATTAATTGTTCAGGTTTTAAGCATTTTTTTATAGAATTTTACTGAAATACCATAGAATCTAAAAATGAGAATCAGACTGAAGGGAATATGGTATTACGAAGTAGCCTGAAGTATCCCATCATGATTCCATAATCACGTGATAAAGCTTGTCCTATAAAACCTAGGAAAACCTAGGATTCTTTTCTAGACATTATTCTTTGTTGGTCAAATTTATCTTTCACCCACAAGATCATCATTCCTCTCTTTCAATATATTGAATGTCCGAAATGTCTTTTACAATGACACTCATTTATGTCATGGTATTAAATATTGATATCATATTAGTGTACGGTTGACTTGTTTATCACTGGAAATCAATACCGACTATGGTTAGCAAAAATGAGAATTATAAAAAAAAGAAACGGACGGTATGGATTTTAAACATAATTTTTTTTAATGATACGATCAAATAAACGGTCAAAAAAATAGTGAATAGTAAAAATTGAAAAATGAACAGTACAGATTTTAAACGTGTAGATTTCAAACAAACGGGACAAAAAAAAAATAGTATACTCATAGAAATTAAGGAATTATTATATGAATATCTACATTTAGTGTTCAAAATAACTAAAATATCTAACATTAATGTCTATACATTACATATCTCATTATAAGTTTTAAGACAAATCATTGAATACCATCCAACACCAATTCTAAATTCATACATCGCACATGCCCAAAGTCTTATTGAGTAATGTGACTAGGTTATTGTATTGTTCATTATTGTCAACATAGTCAACACACTCTCGAAGTAATATATGTTTAATTAGAGTTAGGAGTCATCACTTTAGAAATATTTTTTAGCAAATAAGTCAATTTATAACTCGAGGTCCGTGAATTGTATTTGATGAAGGTAATATCATGAAAAATATAGTATATTGCGTTAGCTTCAAGTTGGTGAAAGAATCAAGTCAATCGGAGTTCGAAAGAGAGATATATGGTCAATTAAGTAGACATTATGTTCGAAAACCAAGTCTTAAAAAACGCCATAAAAATTAGAATGTGTTTTAAACGTGTTTAGAACGGAAATGCTTGAAGTTTGTTATTTTTTCCCGTATCTTTGAGAAGCATACGGTAAAACGTGTTTTAAACAATAAAAAATAGAAACGCGTTTAAAACATTTGCTGACAGTGATACCGACATGAATCTAAGCTTTGATATAGGAGTAGAGTGATTCGAAAATCAACTTTTTATCTAAATTTGAGGCCAAAATGGACCTATCAAACTAGATACAAGATCTGTATTGCTAGGGGCATCAAACCCTAGCCAATATGGATCGATTTTATCCAAACTGGTGAAATAGATCGAACCAATCTGAATCCACCTGAACCAAAGGGTTGGGATACTGTGAAATTGAACCCAAATTAGATCACACTGAAATCAAATTGAACCAAAACCAAACCAACATTACCCTAGAAATCAATTTAAAAAATTGTTTTCCCCTAATTATGTATATATTTACATGGTAATCAAATCCAATATCAAATCGATAACAAATCAAACCAAAACAAACCTATCAGTTGAGACCCTCAGTATTGGAATGATACATATCGAGATGATACTATTATTAATATTGTGATTTAAATCCCTGATTCAAAAACATCAATGACCATTGATGAAAGAATTCTTCTATTAACATGGCGTAAGGAAAACTAGTTCCTTCATAAACAAGAAGGTTGTCCCGAGAGGGTGGTGGAGTTGGCAAGGAACCTTCACCTCTGGAAACTAATGGTTTTGGGTTTGACTCCTTTAACCTCTTTGGGGCCACTCACACAACGGTGCTTAATGCTCTTCATTACTTTTGGTAAAAATTGAATGATTTTTCATTCAACCCTAGTATGACCTGGTCCATGCGATTGTTGGGTCAGTATGGGACTAATTCGGCCTAAATACCCATTAAAAAAAAAAAAACACTATTTACACTTTATAACAACAATTGCCTAGATTAGTTGATGAATTATGGTACATAAAAAGCCTATATTCACAAGGAGTTCGAGCCCCTTGGTTGTTATCTACTTTCCCTCTCTATCTATCGATTAAAATAATGCTCAACAGGTCTTTCAGTGTCCACCGCTTGATGATGAATTTATCTAAGCTCCAAGTGGGGTGGGGAATTCAAGGCCAGTTGATATTTTGTGCTGTCCATTCGATACATTAAAACCTACCTGATCAGCCCATATAAGCATCCAAATTATACTATTCTTTTGGGTAATCAAAAGGACATTGTTGTGTTATATAATGTCCAATTGGCAACAAGGGCATCTAAAAGACAATCTCTCGAATGGAGAGAAAGGGATCATATTCCTTTATTAGATATAATAATCATAAAAGCTAAAAGGCTAAAACCATATAATAAACAAAGGAACATTTGTTCTCTGGCACACTTTTCCTTTTCATTTTTAAGAATATAACCTGTTCCTTCTCCTCTTCATTGGGACAGCACTAAATATATCATTCAAGTGCCTTGGCCCATCACAGTTGAAGCAAATGAAGGTAATAGATTCAAGGTTTACTTTTTTAGGGTTTGTGGGTGGGTACCAGTGATGAATGCCACCCAGCCCACCAACCCAAACTTTAGATACTAATTATCAATCCAAAACAAATTCATTGAACCAGACCAATTGAACCAAGATTATTGGTCTGGTTATTTCGTTAATTTAGGATTTAGGGTTTAGGGTTTTGATTAATTTAGGTTGTACATCAACCAGTAAATGCATCTGATATCAGTACTGGAATTTGTCAACCTTATAGTTGAACCGGAAACAAAATCGTGCTAACCGAATGCATTATTGGTCTCCCTTGTTCCATCATCTGGTAATACAATATTTTTGCCGGATTATTGGAAGAAAAATTCTTGTCCAATCATTAGACCGGTTTATTAGAAGAAACATTCTGGTTCAATCATTCGATCGGTTCATTAGTAGATCATTTCATTAATATTTACCTTTGCATTCAATATTTGGTCTTAAAAGGTGGCAGCAGGCCTCCACCCAACATAAAGGGTTGATTCATCATTTGAATGGTTCATGGTCCATTGATGTGGGTTAGTGGTCTGCATTCATTACACGCTTTTGTGACTCTTTAATGATGGACCTAAAGTCCTTCCCCAACCCCCAAACACCTTCGAACCTCAGATAATTTTCCAAATAAAAGAAGACAAATCAAATGAGTTAACCAATGCCCAACAGTAGCTTCCTCAATTTGTAAAATCAATCTCTGTTTTACAATTATTATATAGGTTCTAACAAGTATCTTTTGGAAATCAAGAAATTAACTCATATTAGTCTGTTTTTCTAGGTTTTTTAATCCCCATGTCTTCGAGGTATAAATTTATTTTTACATAGGTTTCTCGAACCAAACCAAGTTTTAAAAACCCAGAGTTGAGATACGGATTGGATCAGAATTGACCTGGATTGATCTAGATCATAGTTAGTCAAAACATGAATGGCAAAAAATTTCTATAGTACATAATATTTAAAATGGTTCAAAATTTAAACAGAACAGTAAAAAAATATTGACAAATATTTTGAAAAATTTTAAAAGAGAATATTCATTAGATCGTGAAGAACACATAAGAGTTACACAGAGTGAATTATGGCCAATATATTGTAACGGCTCACTTTGGATCAGGTAGCTCTTTCTAAGGACGGTCTTGAAAGAAATTAACCCCATAAACCAACTTACCCGGTGAGGGAACCCAAGACCATATCAACCCACATCAATTTCCATAGGAAACCGATGTGGGATCAGCCTCCATAAACTAATATGAGATTGTAACATATATCCTATATGAAACTATTATGTTTGTCTCTCATTCTTAACCCGTTTCGAAGATTGATCTATGCCAACATATTTTGGTGGCGAAACAAACGGAATTTTTTTTAAGGCCTGTGATGGTAATAGAGGGGTACGACCCGCCGGTTGTAACCTAATGGATTGGCTCGATTTGGAGGAATATATATATATATATATATATATATACTATCGCCTTGTTGAGCAAGCATTGTGAGATTTAGGGTTTTTCATTTTTAAGGTTTTTGGATGAGTGTCCTTGTCACGAGTTCAATATTCTTGAGAGATCCCATTGTAATCTTTTTCCAATATAATGAATTACTTTATTCTTTATCTGAAAATATAGCACATCATATCAGTTTGTGAATTTTATTAAATTTTTGTATCTTGTTTAAATCTATATTTATTTTCTTCATATTTGTTAATGTTTTGTTGTAATAGAAATAGATAGAAGACCAGAGAATCAGCTGGAGAGCGGTTGTTCCTGCAAATGTACTTACAGACCCATTGTGGTTGAAAATAAGAAGCAGGTTAGTGATACTCAGTTAAGCAAACACAAAGTTTTTGTTTTCTAATTTTGGGTAGAAAAAATCCAACAAATGACCCATAGAAATAGGGAGGGTTAGGGTATTTAGTAGACAAGTGGGACACAAATGTTGGAAGGCAAAAGGCTAACCACCACACAATATTCACATCATAACCCCTTTTGAAAAGTCTTACTTCTTTGCATGAACTTGGTGGATAATGAACATAGACAGCATCATAGATCCCTTGGCTTCTTTTAGTGTAAATTATGTGGCAAGAAGTATTCAATGAGAAATGAAACCCTAACCCCTAAATCCTAGATTGAAAATATAACTTTTACTATTAGATCACATCATAGCTAGTTCTTTCTTTCAACTCACATCCTTAATGAAAAGAAGTCATGCCATTATTAATTATAATTAGTAGCATTAATGATACCACACTACTACTTTACCATGATTGACATGTTGAATTAGGGGTTTATTAAAAAAAAAAAAAAGTCCAATTAGGGGAGTTAAATTTCAGCCCAAACCGATCAGACAGATTAAAGCGAATGATAATCCTGAATTGAACCAAATGCTTATTGGTTTGGCTTCAGCTTGATTTTTCAAAAAACGGTAGAAATTGGAAAACCGATCCCAATAAAAATCAGAAATCAGTTTTCGATATTTTTATAAATATATGAGAAAATGATAGGCATACCATCAATGTACTGCAAGCTAGCTTCTGTTTTGCCCATCTCTCTCTTCCCTTCTCTGAAATGATTCTCTGCCCCTCCTGTATGATGTCTTGTCCCTTGCCCCATTGGTGTTGCCGCACATGGGTGGTGCGCTTATCCTCCCCCTAAATCTTTATATGAAAAAGTGAAACCAAAATGGAACTGATAATAACCCAATGAAGAAAAAAGACAAAAATATGAACCAGACCAAATAGAAACCAACTTTATTTTATTGGATTGAACTGATTTAATCCGATCAAAATTGAACCAAACCAAACCAAACCGAACCAACTGAATGACACCCTAGGTCAGGTGTTCTTAGTCATCCTCACATTGCAGGGACAATAGAATTAATTAGTAGTATGCCTATGTGGGACCAACTAAACCCTATTTGATCAAGTTTTGCTGAAAGCATCCATTGGGATAAAACTAGGGAGTAGCTACTAACCCTAATGCAAAATGCTTCTTACTGTCGCATTGAAAGTTGACGAGCTTTATGATTATGTGAACTTCTGCAAATCTAGGTCACTCCCACCAAAGAGTGGGATCAATAGTAACATCAATGGTCTTACTAGTAGTATCACCATTGAATGTGGAAAAATATACATAAAAGGTTCTATTTCCGACACAAGAAGACTTGAGAGATGGGTGGGTAACCAATGCCAACCATGTATCTTTACAGTTCACTGCTTGGATAACATTTTCCATAATGACAAGATTGAACAAAAAAAAAAAAAAAAAA
>NC_056559.1:3981907-3992526 GCF_013358625.1 Macadamia integrifolia
TTTTTTTTTTTTTTTTTTAAATTTTATAGAGTTTGTTGGTCACACCCAACAACCTTAGTCAATATTTTTTTTCGCTATTCGATTTGAAATGTAGAGTTATGGTATCGGTTGTAATATATATTGTTGAATAATTAATAAGTTCTTCTTCTGATGCATTTATTTCACTAGCCCTGCTTACCAACTCATTCTCCCATTTTGCTCTCTCATTTTGTCAAAGACTCATTCTCCCATTTTGTCATAGACTCAACCACAAGGGTCGATCTACTAGACCACATTTTCCTCGTTATCCAACAAAAAATAAAATAAAAAATGTCATCATTTGGGTTCCCCTTCATGGCCATTCTACTATGACCTTTTTTGTTTTTATCAAATATATCTTATCATATTCAATCTTATCTTCAGTTGTCTCATTTTTTCTTATTATGCAAATGTTATTAAGAGAAACCTTGGATTTTGTACCCAAACTAATAAAGACACTTTGTAGCAGGGCAATGAAATGCAAGGCCTTGAATCTAATTACACATTGGCTACAGGTATCTAAAAGGCGCATTTATTCACGAAGGGTTATGGCCTTGCTTTGATATCGCTTGTTGAGTCTCGATACTCTTTGTTTAAAAAAAAAAATGATGACTCAGTTTTTCTACCTGTGTGTACTTCACTGAAGGAAATTTGACTATACTCTATTCATATGAAGTGTGTTAGTACACCCATGTGAAGTTAGTACACCTGTGAATAGTAATTGTGCGTTTCTCCCGCTATAGTATAAAGTTACAGAAAATACTTATGACAGACAGCTATGGTCAATGAAATGCAGGATCTTTAGTCTAATTACACTTGGACCTTCAACCAGTATCGCTCGGTAAGTGTTCATTTTTGCTATAGGTATCTAAAAGACGTGTTTATTACCAAGGGTCTTGCTCTGGTACCGTTTGTTGAGTCTCGATATCCCTTGTTGAAAAAAGTGATGACTCAGTTTTCTCACCTGTGTATACGTCATTACTATTCACGTGAACTATAATTGTGAATAGTACACTCGTGAATAGTAACTATACATGTCCTACTATAGTACAAAGTTACAGAAAATACATTAGTATTTTTAATGAGAAAAAACCCTTTTGCCACCCAAAAATGAGATTACAAGACAATATGTAAGCCTGAATAGGTCAAGTTTAAGCTAAACAAGACAATAATTTTGACTTAGATGTGTGGGTAGAAGCTTTTTAGGATTAGATTTTGTTTCTTCTTTCTCTAGAACTTTTTCAAACATTTACCCTTAATAATTTTTTTTTTCAACCTTTAACATTTGACCTCATGTGCATTTGCACGTGCATTACAAAGCAAGTTGGGGAGTGGTTTTGAAATAAAATCTAGGGTAATTTATAATGCCAGCCACTAAAAAATGTTATTATTAGAAAAACACCCCCAATATAATATCAAATTATATTCGGACCTCCTACCGTCAATCATTGTTAAGGATGTCAAAATACCTTATAAGATGTCAGTAAATATATATTATTTTAAATACCAAAATACCCTTGCAAGGTTGTGAACCACGATTCTGCGAGGCAATTTCTATCTCATCATCCAGGATGGATCGACATTGACGGCTCTGCTTTGTAGGGGAAGTTGGTTGAGTAGATGATGTGGAGCCAATATGAGTAAGGAGGAGACGCCGTGGTGGATCAGCCATGAATCAGGATTAGGATAAAGCCAAGGGATGTGAAACGAGCTTCCATGCCACCACTGTCGTCGTAATGCAAGTTAGCCGTAGAACTCATGGGTTTCAGGTCTTGTTCCGTCTTTTTCAATATAGTTAGGCAGAAGATAGAATCAGACTATAGCTCTCTCTCTCTCTCTCTCTCTCTCTCTCTCTCTCTCTCTGCATCTTTCTCTCTCAATCCCTCTTCTCAAACCCTGTATAACATATCAGCATTTCTTGATTATAATCTCGAACGATCAGCAACAGAAACCATGAATTTAAGGAAAAGATCAAGACGCGTAGTAAAGAGCTCACGTTTTGAATGTAAAGAACGATCTTAAATTCTCTCCTTTCTATATCCACAGTCGAAAATCTGTAAGGAAATAATAGCAAAACCCCTGACAATAAAACGAATTCGGTATCTGATGGTGGCGTCTCTGATCGAATAGAGCCCAAAGGCTGAAATGGGTTCAAAGCGAGGTCTGATTTGGTAGCATCTATTTCTTCCCACCATTCTCATCAGATTTTCTCTCGAATTGGGTATCTCTTACAAGAAGTTCATCTGTAATACGATCCAAATCGCTCCCATCATAGCTCCAACAACGGTTTGCAGATTAGAATCCCGAGCCCTTCTAAGCATATCAGAGAAGTCAGAGTCGTCAGAAACCAAAAACAACCAATCGATACCGCGGCTCATGGAATGGTGCATTTGTCTCTTAAGAGCCCAATCGGCCCCCTGTGGTTTATCTTTCACAGTCGTCACAAAAATCCCAGCGCGGCGAAGCTCCGAAGCAAGGCCATACCCAACCTTCGGAGTGATCAAGCCTCGACATTGTAATCCTCGTGCGACGCGGTGATCTACCACCGCCGTCGACGGTTGTGCAGTGCTGAGAGTGAGCCGGGTTGAAGCACGCTCGCCTGTGCACAGAAAACCTTCTTGAACCTTCCACGGTGAAGGTATGGGAAAGTTAAAAGGTAGCGAGGGACTGTAAAAAATGAATTGGGCTTTGGACCTGTTTTAGTCAAAAGGGTATAACAATCATTTCAATTTCTCACTTAACTGTTACTGAGGACGAGGCTTGAATATAATTTGGTATTATGCAAAGGATGTTTATCTAATAATAGCATTTTCAAGGGGGTGGCAGTGTAAATTACCCTCAAATATATTATCAAACTTTATGACTCAAAATTAAATTAAATAAACAGACTTAGTAAAATCAAATATATTATGAAACTTTATGACTCAAAATTAAATTAAATTAAAAGACTTACGAAACCAAATAAGTGCCTTTATCCACATGCTTTTGATCCTAATTAATATGGTTCCTAAGGAAGGTAAGGGCGATTAGAGAACAAGAAGAAAAACAACATATACAAAGCATGCTAGTAAGATTAAACAAGTCTAGCTCGGTAGAGAAGCTGAATTGTCACTAAATTCACCAGTAGTGTGACCCAGTAAGGCTCCCTTGCATTGTGCTTGCACTAAAAATATAGAGAGACGAATCAAAACACGGTTAAGCTGCATTTGGTAATGTTTTCGTTTCAAAAACAATGTTTTGTATCAAAATTAGAAATTTCTATCAAGTTTTTATGTTTAATAATTGTTTTTATTCCTAAAAAAATGGTGTTTCGTAAATGTGTTACAAAAACGGTTTCACTTAGACAGGGATGAGGGAGAGAGAGGGAATCGAATAGTTTTTTTTTTTCACGGAAAGGATTTCTCAATCTGATTTCACCGAGACAAAGATGAGAGAGACATGTGATCAACATTGTTGAAGGAAAGCATAATTCAAGCAAGAGTTCTTCCCGGATTCTTCACCACTTCAGAGTTTCAAGGAGACAACCTCGTGAAAACTCTAATGTTGAAAATCATGTTTCAACATTTTTTTTTTATACCACACAAGACTTTTTTTGTTAAGATTTGGGTAGAACTCATCATTAAAAGTTAGTCTAGAGGGTGTCCAAGTACTTATGCGTCTTTACATCTTGCTATTCACATCCAATGTGGGATTATTACTTCCCCCTTTTGCGTAAAACCCCAACAATACTACGGGGCAGGAGAGGAGGAGAGAACGGAATGGGGAGAGCCAAAGAGAGTGAGAGGATTTGCCTTTGCCACTTCCTCCATCGCTTTCTATTTTATCTCTGTCACTTTCGTTTAGAAACAACAACAAAGAGAGATCATGGATGATGAGCAACAAAACCTACCAAGAAGCATTTTTGTTGTTTATTAAGCTAGAACTGTTCGAAGCTTCGGAAGCATTTGGTTTTCCGATCATTGACGATGACAAGGACAGTCCACCTGTTCTTGAAGGAAACAGTCGGATCTGATTTGGCAAAAGCCCCAAGGTGTTGGGTTGCAGTGCATGTGAAAATTTAAAAAGAGGTTGGAGGGGAAATAGTTGGAGTGGATCCAAATCTGAGATACAAAGGGGATGAGAAAGATGTCGTGGGTTGGTTGCGGGTTGAGACTTGAGATATGTGACTGCATTGGGCATCGTCGACACTGGCTCAGCACGTCGAAGAGGCGGCACGAGCTTACGACTTGGCTCATCGGAGACTTAGAAGGAAGGAGAGGGAGAGTTGGAGCAGGGGAGGAAGAGGGAGAGAGAAGTCAAGAGTCAGAGAGGGAGAACCAGCTACCCCTTCAATTTTTTTCATTAATTTCTTCCATCAATTCAAAGGGTGATGCAATGGTGAGGAATAATCGGCCGATACTTCCCGATTCAAACTGACGCGTATCGGAATTGCCGTAGACCAATGCCTCTTACTTTAATTGTAGACCCAACAAAAGGCAAAACCGGATCCCTTCCCCTTTTTTGGGCTTTAGCTCCCATTTAGGTTGGATTCTATACCATGGAATTTTCCATTTTGGGCTTCATCTCAGCCTATTTGGGTTGGATTTTATGCCCTGGAGCTTGCCATTTTGGGCTTTATCTCGGCCCATTTAGGTCGAGTATGATATTCAAAGCCGACAAAAAGGCTGATCCCTATTGGGCTTTATCTCCGCCCATTTAGGTCTAGTTAGTTCATATCATACATGCCCATGATGATGTTATTATGATCATGGTTTACAATATCAGTCCATATCTTCAAATAAATATTCATACAGCTATTATTTATATGGAACATGGCATTACAGGAGTGTCACTTTGCAAGGAGGAACAATGATAAGCTGATGGAAATTATGATTTCTTTTTTTTTCCTTGGTATCTTTCTGCTTCTATACAAAATACACTAGGCTTCCCTTGGAATGCATCGTCGGAATAGATTCTGGTTTTGGTATGCAATCTAAAGCGAAAATATAGAGAAGAATCAGGTTTCATAAATCAATTCGGAGAATGCATACCAAACAGTGGTGACTGTATGCTCGCATGTTTTAAATTTTCTCACCATGGTGGCTTAAGCATGTTCTATTCTCCATGAAACTAGATAAAGGAAATTAGGTTTTGAGAATGCAGACCTAGAAAGAGAGTATGGTCCTGTTTAGAATGCTTATCAAAATCATTGATCCCTTTCGACGCAAAAGATTATGTTTTGATGGAAGAAAATATAATCCAGCTTTGACATCCCCAAATCTAACAAGTTATTAGGTTCAATGGCTAACTTTCAGTGCAATATTTTGATCAAACAAATCTCCTATCATTTAAGAAGCTGAATCTAAACTTTTCTCAAGGAAAGGTTTTACATACCCCTATTTAGATTGTAATCCTTTTAGTTCTATTAACTAAATATCAGGGTACCCTGCCCCCAACTAAGGAAACAAAAACCAGCACATAACTGCAACTCTTAGTTCACACACCATATAATGGAAGCAAAGTTCAACCAGAACTTACAAGATACATTGAAGAGTTCCTCTGTTTGGTTCAGTTGAAAGTCTTGATAAGCCATGACAACATCAACAAAGAGAGAACAACTGATTGCTGAGTTGGATTTCTGCCAAAACACATGTCTAGAAACCACAACTTCAATGACAAAATGATAGTTCTAATAGTATTCACAGAAACTAAGGGCAATCCTTTCTCATTTGGGGACTCCCTGACATGAATTGACCACCAAATTCTGTTTCCAATTTGATAAGATTACAAATGGCATCTCACAAGGACCCCTTTGATTTAGTACAAGTAGGTGGATTATCTGAAAGACTGATTCTCCATGAAAAAATCCCCTTTCTCCACCTCCATATCCTCTTCTTGTTATGGATGATGACATCTAACCTGGTGAATTGATTGACATAACTGAAGCTCCATCTCCAGACATCACAATTATGAGTCTTGAAACAATTGAATCAAAATGCTGGAGAGCTTAAAAATAAAAAAATAAAACACCATCAGCTTTGGTGTATTTCTTGCAGCATCTCCACCACCTTCTTCATTTTGGGCCGTTTAGCTGGTGTGCTGTCAGTGCAGAGCAAGGCAACCTTCAGAACTGCAAGCATCTCTCTCCTCCATGCAAAGGAAACTGTGCTCAGCCTTGCATCAAGTATCTGCTCCGGGGTCTCTCCTCTTGCAGGAGCTCCATGAACCCATTTCACCAGATCGATCCCTTCACCAAAGGCCTCATCAACCGGAAATCGGGTTGTAAGAATCTCAAGTAGCACAACGCCATAGCTATAAACATTTCCTGGTGCTGTAACTTGCATTGTATATGCATATTCTGAATAAGGGGGGAAAAAGTACACAGAATGAAGAGAGGTGAGTTAAATATAAGCAGGAAGTATACACACTAGTCCAGAATGATAAATCAGATATGGTTGGAATTGTGCAATAAGTACAGCATAAAATACAAAAATGATGGAATTGTAAAAGTATTGCATTGTTTGGGTACCTGGGGGGATGTAACCAAATGAACCGGCCACTGCGCTGATACTTGCGGTGCCCCTTGATGGATCCAGGAGTTTTGATATCTCAATCTCCCCAACCAAAGGCTTTGAATTGGCATCTAAAACTATGTTACCTGAAGAGATATCAAGATGGATAATGGCTACATGATGAAGGAAATCTAACCCTTCTGCTACTCCGATAGCAATGGAGAGCCTTGTAGGCCAATCAGGTACATATTCAGTCTTCTTGGTTGAGTCATGAAGAAGCTGAGCCAATGTTCCATTGGGCAAATAATCATGCAGCAAAAGAACAAGATCTTCATAGATTACAAATCCTAGGGGCCTCATCAAATTATCATGGTAGAGTTTCCCCAGCCTTTCGAGTTCTCTAATCATCTTGCTCTGGTGATGAATTACTGTTCTATCCATGGATTTCAGTCTCTTCACTGATAGAATCATACCAGAAGGCATTACTGCCTTGTAAACCGTGCTGAATGTCCCAGTGCTGAGCTTATTGGACTCCTTTAATGTTGCTTTCACAGCAGCATCAAAATCTATTGCTTGTCTAAGATTCTCAACAAAGATGTTTCCTGCTATTATAACTGGTGGATTAGCAGCTCCATCTTCAATAATGCCTGCATCCATGGATGCTTTTTCTTGCTTCTCCCTCATAACAAACAGAAGAACGACAACTGTTACCGATATGAAAACTGCCAAACCAGAACCAATAACAGCCAATATGATCCTGTATGAAACCTTGTGATGGTAACCCCCATGGTCAGAACCAAAAGAACTTCCACAGTAAGAATTCAGTGGCTCTCCACAGAGTCCTTTATTACCTGTAAAGCTTGATTTGGCACTCTTCTGGAATGGACCAAAGATGGGTACTTGACCACTGAACATATTATTGGAGAAATTTACCTCTATCAAGCTCATCATGCCTCTGAGTGCAGATGGGATAATCCCGGAAAGTTGATTGTTAGAGACATCTAACGAAACCAGCTTGTCGAGTTTCCCTAGTTCAGAGGGTAGTGGTCCATGAAGATGATTGAAGCTCAGATTGAGCGCTATCTGCAAATTCTTGATCCGCCCGATCTCAGGAGGGATAGTGCCGGTCAGATAGTTACTGCCCAATTCCAACTCAAGCAGTTTTGCACAATTGCCAATCTCATGAGGTATCTCACCTCTTATTGAGTTCTGGCTCAGAAGCAGGAATTGCAATCTAGGTGCATTGCAGAGGTCTTCTGGTATGGTGCCATTGAATCTGTTGTTACTTAGATCGAGCTTGTTAAGGTTCCTGCACCAAATAATGGACCTTGGAATTTCTCCAAAGAGACTATTACCAGAAACAATTAATTCCTGCAAGTAAATAAGCTTTCCAAGCTCTGGAGGAATTGTTCCTGTAAACCCATTAAATGCTAAATTCAGAAGGGTGAGGTTAGTACATTGAGACAACTCTACCACAATCTCTCCAGAGAGATTGTTGTAATCTGCTTCAAAGTATGCAAGGCTACTGATATTGCCAATGGATTTAGGAATGCTTCCGATAAGCATGTTGTTTCCAATCCGGATACTCAAAAGGCCTTTGCAGTTTCCGATCAATTCAGGAAGATTCCCGGTCAACTTGTTCATGGTAAGGACCAAAATCTGCAGCTTCCCAGCCTCAAAAATGTTCTTTGGGATATTTCCTTCAAGCTGGTTGGAGTGAAGATTCAACAGCTGAAGGTCAGAAGCAGAGCCTAAATTTTCAGGAATTTTGCCACTTAATTCATTCTCATAGGCAGTGAAGAATCTCAGATTAGATAAATTCCCCACCCAATCTGGAATAGACCCATTCAATCTATTCCCAGAAATTTGAAGATTCTCTATACTTTCTAGACCTTGAAGTTCATCAGGAATTCTTCCAGTAAGCGAGTTATAAGAGAGGTTTAATGATCTAAGGCTTGTAATATTACCCAACTCTGGGGGAATGGAGCTCTCAAACTTATTCCAAGATAAATCAAGAAACCATAGCTCTGATAGATTCCCAAAAGCTGAAGGAATAGACCCATGAAAGTTATTGAAAGAAAGGTCGAGCCATTGTAAGGCTTTGAGCTGAGAGGCTAAGGTTACATTACCTTGGAGGTCATGGTGAGATAGGTCAAGCTTTTCTACCATCATAGATAGGTTGGAGCTGCACTTTACGCCCGTCCAAGAACAGTAATCAGAATCATTGGCACCCCATCCAGGCACTTCAAGCTCCTTCTTAAGAGCCAACATTATCGATCGATCATCGTGTAGAGCAATAACCAGGTGGGTTCTGTACAAAAAGCCAACCAGAGAAAGAGAAACCAAGTACAGAAAACCCATTTTAGGGGAAGAGGAGACTTTAAATGTTACAGAGAACCAGAGGTTTTCAATCAAAGAAACAGAGATTTTGATAAGAACCCATGAATCTAAACTTTCCTGAAGAACCAAAACTTGAAGCAAAAACTACCCAGAATGCTACATTCGTTCTTAAACCTAAAACGCCAAACTCATCATCTTCCTTTGACATCCACACATCTGTAAAAAAACCATCTTCTCAGTGAAACGAACAGTAATAACTGAAGGACCCCAAATGACAAGACAGCATCAAATGCGGAATGTCGTTCTCTCATTGTTTGAAGGTCAACAAGCTCAAAGCAAAACAAACAAAAGCTAACAAAAGAACCCCACTAGGAAAAACATGGGCATTCATGAAAGCTCCCCCTGCTTCACGGAGCATCCATGATTGCATAACAAAACTTTTATGGAGATCAAAGAGAAGAACAGTGAAAGAGAAAAGAGTAGTACAGTTTCTGGCACCCATTTCACGGACCAGATGTCTTTTTCAATCAAAATTCTCTTTTTAACTGCGTTATAAACGAGGGTGAGAGAGAGAATTGGTGAAATTGAATTGAAAATCTGCTCACGGGAAAGGAACAGTTATGATTTAATGAATCTTGCAGAGCTGCAGCTGCATAGGTCAGTCTGTCGGTTAAAAGCATCAAAAAACATGTAAAATGAGTAGAAAAAAGGTTGAACTTTGAATTGGACATTGGATTCTGATTCGAAATTTTATAAAAATTGAATTAAAAAAAAAAACAACTGGAATCAGATAAAAAGAAGAAAATATTTACGTAGATATGTGATTTATTAGAGTGGTTGATTCAAGAATGTAGATCTTCCAACAACAAATAAGTTTCATTTATTTTCTTCTACTTTACTAATTTAAGAAAAGAAAAAATGACAAAAAATGAACATCAACAATCAACATATACTCATGACTGATTTACAATAATGATTACGGGTGTCAATCGGTTGGGCTTAATCAGTTTCCACCAATTAAGGTCCCTCATCATCACTCATTTAGGTAATCAAGCATTCAAGCCTCGTAGGGTAGGGTAGGGAATAGACAGATTTCTATTAGGTTTATAGATTTTTACTCCATAATCAAACTCAAAGTAATTGGCTATTCAGGTTATAAAAGGGATTTAAATGGATTAACTGACAAATTGAGTTATAAACAGAACTATAATCAAACTATAAACGATAAATTATCAGTCAATCCCTTATTGGGTGAACGTTGGGCCACTATCTTGTACTGGGACTATACGATTATTAATTGTTCAGGTTTTAAGCATTTTTTATAGAATTTTACTGAAATACCATAGAATCTAAAAATGAGAATCAGACTGAAGGGAATATGGTATTACGAAGTAGCCTGAAGTATCCCATCATGATTCCATAATCACGTGATAAAGCTTGTCCTATAAAACCTAGGAAAACCTAGGATTCTTTTCTAGACATTATTCTTTGTTGGTCAAATTTATCTTTCACCCACAAGATCATCATTCCTCTCTTTCAATATATTGAATGTCCGAAATGTCTTTTACAATGACACTCATTTATGTCATGGTATTAAATATTGATATCATATTAGTGTACGGTTGACGTGTTTATCACTGGAAATCAATACCAACTATGGTTAGCAAAAATGGAAATTATAAAAAAAAGAAACGGACGATATGGATATTAAACATAATTTTTTTTAATGATACGATCAAATAAACGGTCAAAAAAATAGTGAATAGTAAA
>NC_056559.1:3992546-3997835 GCF_013358625.1 Macadamia integrifolia
AGAATATAACCTGTTCCTTCTCCTCTTCATTGGGACAGCACTAAATATATCATTCAAGTGCCTTGGCCCATCACAGTTGAAGCAAAGGAAGGTAATAGATTCAAGGTTTACTTTTTTAGGGTTTGTGGGTGGGTACCAGTGATGAATGCCACCCAGCCCACCAACCCAAACTTTAGATACTAATTATCAATCCAAAACAAATTCATTGAACCAGACCAATTGAACCAAGATTATTGGTCTGGTTATTTGGTTAATTTAGGATTTAGGGTTTAGGGTTTTGATTAATTTAGGTTGTACATCAACCAGTAAATGCATCTGATATCAATACTGGAATTTGTCAACCTTATAGTTGAACCGGAAACAAAATCGTGCTAACCGAATGCATTATTGGTCTCCCTTGTTCCATCATCTGGTAATACGATATTCTTGCCGGATTATTGGAAGAAAAATTCTTGTCCAATCATTAGACCGGTTTATTAGAAGAAACATTCTGGTTCAATCATTCGACCGGTTCATTAGTAGATCATTTCATTAATATTTACCTTTGCATTCAATATTTGGTCTTAAAAGATGGCAGCAGGCCTCCACCCAACATAAAGGGTTGATTCATCATTTGAATGGTTCATGGTCCATGGATATGGGTTAGTGGTCTGCATTCATTACACGCTTTTGTGACTCTTTAATGATGGACCTAAAGTCCTTCCCCAACCCCCAACCCCCAAACACCTTCCAACCTCAGATAATTTTCCAAATAAAAGAAGACAAATCAAATGAGTTAACCAATGCCCAACAGTAGCTTCCTCAATTTGTAAAATCAATCTCTGTTTTACAATTATTATATAGGTTTTAACAAGTATCTTTTGGAAATCAAGAAATTAACTCATATTAGTCTGTTTTTCTAGGTTTTTTAATCCGCATGTCTTCGAGGTATAAATTTATTTTTACATAGGTTTCTCGAACCAAACCAAGTTTTAAAAACCTAGACTTGAGATACAGATTGGATCAGAATTGACCTGGATTGATCTAGACCATAGTTAGTCAAAACATGAATGGCAAAAAATTTCTATAGTACAGTATATTTAAAATGGTTCAAAATTTAAACAGAACAGTTAAAAAATATGGACAAATATTTTGAAAAATTAAAAAAGAGAATATTCATTAGATCATGAAGAACACATAAGAGTTACACAGAGTGAATTATGGTCAATATATTGTAACGGCTCACTTTGGATCAAGTAGCTCTTTCTAAGGGGCTTTCACTTTGTTCCAAGGTTTGGAGCTCTCACTCTGGCACCAAGTTGCCCATTCCACGTGTAGGTTGGGCCAACGATTGACTGTTCTGACATCACTGTTATAGTCTTGAAAGAACTTAGCCCCATAAATCAGCTTACACGGTGAGGGGACCAAGACCATATCAACCCACATCAATTCCCATAGGAAACCGATGTGAGATCAACCCCCATAAACTGATATGAGATCATAAGTTCGTACCATATATCCTATATGAAACTATTATGTTTGTCTCTTATTCTTAATCCGTTTCGAAGATTGATTTATGCCAACATATTTTGGTGGCGAAACAAATGGAATTTTTTTTTAAAGGTTTGTGATGGTAATAGAGGGGTACGACCTGCCGGTTGTAACCTAATGGATTGGCCCGATTTGGAGGAGTATATATATATATATATATATATACGATCGCCTTGTTGAGCAAGCACTATGAGATTTAGGGTTTTTCATTTTTAAGGCTTTTGGGTGAGTGTTCTTATCGTGAGTTTGATATTCTTGAGAGATCCCGTTGTAATCTTTTTCCAATATAGTGAATTACTTCATTCTTTATCTGAAAATATAGCACATCATATCAGTTTGTGAATCTCATTAAATCTTTGTATCTTGTGTAAATCTATATTTATTTTCTTCATATCTGTTAATGTTTTGTTGTAAAAGAAATAGATAGATCCTCCGTGGCCAGAGAATCAGCTGGAGAGCGGTTGTTCCTGCAAATGTACTTAAAGACTCAGTGGTTGAAAATAAGAAGCAGGTTAGTGATACTCAGTTAAGCAAACATAAAGTTTTTGTTTTCTAATTTTGGGTAGAAAAAATCCAACGAATGACCCATAGAAATAGGGAGGGTTATGGTATCTTGTAGACAAGTGGGACACAAATGTTGGAAGGCAAAAGGCTAACCACCACACAATATTCACATCATAACCCCTTTTGAAAAGTCTTACTTCTTTGCATGAACTTGGTGGATAAAGAACATAGACAGCATCATAGATCCCTTGGCTCCTTTTAGTGTAAATTATGTGGCAAGAAGTATTCAATGAGAAAATGAAACCCTAACCCCTAAATCCTAGATTGAAAATATAACTTTTACTATTAGATCACATCATAGCTAGTTCTTTCTTTCAACTCACATCTTTAATGAAAAGAAGCCATGCCATTATTAATTATAATTAGTAGCATTAATGATACCACACTACTACTTTACCATGATTGACATGTTGAATTAGGGGTTTATTAAAAAAAAAAATCCAATTAGGGGAGTTAAATTTCAGCCCAAACCGATCAGACAGATTAAAGCGAATGATAATCCTGAATTGAACCAAATGCTTATTGGTTTGGCTTCAGCTTGATTTTTCCAAAAACGGTAGAAATTGGAAAACCGATCCCAATAAAAATCAGAAAATCAGCTGTATGATGTCTTGTCCCTTGCCCCATTGGTGTTGCCGCACATGGGTGGTGCTCTTATCCTCCCCCTAAATCTTTATATGAAAAAGTGAAACCAGAATGAAATGATAAGAACCCAATGAAGAAAAAAGACAAAAATATGAACAAGATCAAATCGAAACCAACTTTATTTTATTGGATTGAACTGATTTAATCCGATCAAAATTGAACCAAACCAAACCGAACCAACTGAATGACACCCTAGGTCAGGTGTTCTTAGTCATCCTCACATTGCAATAGAATTAATTAGTAGTATGCCTATGTGGGACCAACTAAACCCTATTTGATCAAGTTTTGCTGAAAGCATCCATTGGGATAAAACTAGGGAGTAGCTACTAACCCTAATGCAAAATGCTTCTTACTGTCGCATTGAAAGTTGACGAGCTTTATGATTATGTGAACTTCTGCAAATCTAGGTCACTCCCACCAAAGAGTGGGATCAATAGTAACATCAATGGTCTTACTACTAGTATCACCATTGAATGTGGAAAAATATACATAAAAGGTTCTATTTCCGACACAAGAAGACTTGAGAGATAGGTGGGTAACCAATGCCAACCATGTATCTTTACAGTTCACTGCTTGGATAACATTTTCCAGAATGACAAGATTTAAAAAATAAAATGATTTGGATTTAGACTATTGAGAATAGTGATGAGACGTGGATCTTGTAGACGATGCAGACGGAAATGAAAAAATTATCGTAATTAAACAATAATTATATAATCGCAGATAAAAATTTATATGATTCAGCAAGATTGTCTATGTTTATGATGAGATGAAATCCTGCTTCATAATCAATGGAGAATAAGGTTGTGTCCGTCCTCACATCTCTCTCAGATTATTTATAGAAAAAGAATCTTTGCTACAAATATATAAGAAATTTCTTGGGGCTGCTTCTCCCGAACCTCTGCATGAACTTGCCAGTCGCGATGATTAATGCACATAGTGAGCCAATTCCTCCAGGCCTCGAAGCCTTCAACTCCTTAACAGCCCTTCGGAATCAGTCCAATTTTGCCACATATGGAAATCAAGACATTTTACCCTCAACAAATCTATGCAAGTAAGAAATAAAGGGTTGGATGACTGGTTTAGGGGTGTCAATCAGTCAATTTTGGTCAAGCCTTTGATCTCCAGTAATTTAAGGCTTCACATTGTCTCCACTAGGGTGGGTAATCATGCCTTGTAGGCTAAGGCATGACACATTTCTATCAGATCGGTTGGTTATCAGACCATAATCAGGCTTTACATGGGCTAATTGACCAATTGGGCTGTAAATGCTCCTTAACTGGGCCTCAAATGGCCATAATAAGGTTGAATGGGCTTACAGTTGCTAATTGGACTGTAATCTGTTGTGCACAATATTTGTTCAATCCCGATCAGGAAACCGTCGTACCATTACCTTACACCTGGAAGGCCCAATTATTAATCGATAGCTGTATGTACCTACAAGACCGGGCCAAGTTTTGACACCGCTAGTCTGGTTTGAAGCTCAATATGATTTGTAAATGCCTTAAAACAACCCATAAATATTAGTAAGACAGTAAAAATAAAACAATTAAGAAGGGTGGATAGTGATGAAAAGTAATAAATGTGAGTTTGTGTTTGAAAAAAAAAATTCTCTCAATCAATCATGGAAGGTACACTAGTATCCTTTGTGTCTCTCTCCTCTTCACATAAAATGACCTCTTTGTCTCCTATGTCAATACTATTTCATCTAAGGGTGTTAATCAGTTCGGTTTCGGTATATACGGTGCGGATCGATTCTGTTCACATTTATTTGGCTAAAATCAAAACTGCACCATTTACTAAATGGTTGCGCTTTCTGAAACCATAGCCGTTTAGTAAATGGTTTTAGTTCCACGGTTTTTAAATGGTATCGGTTTCAGGGTTTTAAATTGTTTTAATCGCGATTTATTCCATATGATTTCTAAATAGTTAGTTGATTTATTCGCATGCTTACTAAAATTTAATTTTGTTGATAAGCGTTTCAATCTTGTATCAAATTAAATAAGGCACTGAACAAGTAAGGATTTAACTATATAATATGAGTAAATTATTGAATAGACTGTTGGATAGCCTCTATGGTCCTTAATTCTTCCCTAAATTAAACCATTATGTTTTGTTAAAACAATCAAATATTTAATCTTTATACAGATTAATCGGATCAGTTTTGACGGTTTAAACAGTTTGATTTTCACGGTGTCAATTCGATTTGAAACCAACAAATAAAATGGTTAAAATCGACCCGGTCCATTTAACTGATCAGTCTTAAACTTGAAACCAAAATCGAACCATTTATTACATGGTTTTTCGATTTCAATGTAAAAGGCTCTATTCTATTTTGATAAAGGGTTTCAACTTCAAATTCACATCCTTAATTTCACTGGCCTTCATTGATGTGTTCCTTTCTGATAACCCCCCCTCCCTCTCTCCCTCTCTCCCTCTCTCCCTCTCTCCCTCTCTCCCTCTCTAAAGATATAGGCCCCCGTTGTTATAAGGCATTTTCTTAGCTGCTAAGAGTAGTTCTGTGCCTACTACTTTTTTTTTGGGGGGGGG
>NC_056559.1:3997855-4012119 GCF_013358625.1 Macadamia integrifolia
ATCCCTGTAAAGATATCAAGTTTAGCTAAATAAGGTCCATGAGCTAAAAAGTTTGTCGATCTTCCTTTTCCACACCCTTTCTCTCTCTCTCTCTCTCCTTTTTCGTTGTGTGGAGATTAGTTAGTGCACCTCCACGTCAGGCCAATAGAATGTGCTTGGATGATGGTGATGGAAGCCACAGTTTAGGTCATTGTCAATCTGTCATCCCAGTAATGGCACCCTAAAAAAAAGATAAAGGCAAAATGGGTTTTCCTTTGTCGAATATAATCTGAAATTGATAGGGATGGGGTGTTCTATCTTTGGTAGACATGTATGATGGGCCTTGCTTTATGGCTTGTTCCACCAATCTGGGGCATCAAGGGTCCCCTCTCTCTCTCGCTCCTCTAGGTGATGATATTTATCTACTATCTAAAAGACCTTTCCCAAGTGCTTTTACTGTGGTTAGAACTGACAATTTTTGTTAGGCTATGTTTGGATGTCAAGAAAAGAAAAAAGAAAAAAGAAAAAAATATATAATCAAATAAATATTATGATGGAAATAATGATTAATTTGTGTATTTTTCTTTCTCCTTAAGTTCACTTTTTTATGAATTTTGTTTATTATTATTATCATTATTATTATTTTATTTTATTTTATTTTCATTTTTCTTGGCTTCTAAACATAGTCTAAGGTAGTAAATTGTTTTAGGTTGATGAGAAATGGATAATGTCCGAGTTGAATTTCAAGTACCCATTCTATACCCATAATTAATGTGGTGGATAGCTTTGTTAAAAATAGGTTGGATTTAGGGGGTTTGCACTGAGCTCAACATCAGCTATGTGTTAATGTAAAAGCAATAAACTCAATTTACTTCAACCTTATCCCAACTAAATGGAGTATTTACATAAAATAAAAATTAAATGGAATCGATTACATAGATCTTTTTTCTCCAATCAGCTCCATTTGAAGACATACTTGTTACTAGTACTCCTAAGTAATGCATGTCTTTTCTCATCATTTTTCCTAGAGTTACTTTAGGTTTATCCTTGGCTCTTTTAGGTCATTCAATCTTAATCAAATCAATTATCCATGTTGGAGCATTCAAAGGTCTTTGGTGTGCATGGTCACGCCACCTCAAGTGACTTTCTCACAATTTATCATATATTGGAGCTATTCTTAATTAGCTTTAATATGTTCACTCTTAATTTTGTCATTTCTAGTTTTGCCATTCATCTATCTCAATATCCACATTTTAGCTATATTAAGTTAATAGTCCAATAAATTTTTCCTTTGAGTTTTAAAAGAATAAATAGTAAAATCAGCAAGAAATGACTGGATCAATCACAACTGACTGATTCGACAAATTCCCCGATCCAATTCTCAATTTTAAAACTATGGCTAGATGACCCGTAAAATGTAGTAAAGCACAAAGTTTAAGATTAAACCCTTAAAAAGGCAAATTTTTGTTGCGAAAAATAAATTTGAGTTGTGCTATCATTATTCCTTCATACTTTGTCAGGGCAAACAAAGGTCATCATGGCCATAAGGTTGAACTGGTAAGTTTATTGGATGAACCCTCAATTTTAGCCGTTTGACAAAAATGTTTAACAATTTTGACCATTGGATAAATATGTTTAAGGGTGGATTAATTGCATTCCAAATTTCAGAATTTAATTCAATCAAATATCCTTCGTTATATTGACCGACATCCTTCTATTTCCCAATCATCCATGTATGCCATGCACTTGATTTACAATCTTGTTGTGGCATGCTAACGATCGCAACCCTTCTTATGGAACTATTCACATTCATTCATCAGCCCACCCCTTTTGTGGTTTGGACAAAATCACTAGAACAAAGTAGAACTAAGCTTTTGTCAATAGAACTATGTCAATCAATGATAGAAAAGGTTTTCAAAACTGGCTGGACTATCGATAAGCAGCATTCTTATCAAACATTGGCTCCAACTTGTTATTGTCACTAATTCTACTTGAGCTGAAACCCAACAAAATGGCAAAGGACCTCATGAGCTACCTATGCATAAATTTGGACCTCATTGGAAACTGAAAATGAAGAGTTTTAATTTTGGATTGGAACTCTGAATTGTGAGAAGTGAGAAGGAGACAAGATAAAAGGAAGCGAGGGAGATAGTGGGAACATGAGAAATTGATGAGGAAATTCTAGCTATTGCAAAGATTAAGACCATAGAAGGCTGATGAGGACTTCCAAAGTCAGATTCGGTTTGTTCAATTTGAGAGAAAGAAGATTGCCAAGTAACTTTTTTTTTTCTATTCAAATGAAAAGAAACTAACCAAAGTGGTTTTAGAACTAGTGGAAAGAACACTTGCCACAACTTTTTTTTTTTTTAATATATATAATGAAAAAAGATGTTTCATGATAGTGATCATAATACTTTTCCAAAGCCTTCATATAACAAGCAGTATTTTCACAAGATTAATGAGCAACAATAAAATGTATTAACTTAAACCCACAATCAGCCAACTCGAACGATAAGAGGACAAGGGCTTCCTTCCACTAGGTCACTACCCCCAAAAAAAAAGAAGCAAAAAACAACTAAGCAAAGTGGTTTTAGAATTAGTGGATAAATATCTACGTAATGCCCATTTCATATCACAAATTCTCATTCAAACGCAATTACACCCACATTGTAATCCAAAAAGAGCCATTATAGTCTAGCATTTAGGTATCGGGATTGTATTGGTCGATGTGTAGTGGTATTAATCATGGCCGATACCTGATCGATATTGTATCGATGTTATTAGAATAGTGGAGGGAAATATAGTCACCCCCCCCCCCCCCCAAAAAAAAATCCCCTAGACCAGTATTTTGAGTGGTAAAATTGTATGATCTGACCCAAGATGATCGATTTGTATCAATCGATCTGTTTTGATGACGATCGATATCAACGTCAATACCATGCACTAAAACCCTAATCATAATGTGCCAGTAAGTCTAGTCTGATCCTAATTCGGCCCACTATATAGAGACTGGCGCAACCACACAGTCTGGATAATAGTGGCCTAAAAATCAATCTAATTGGGCAATGACCCCCTCCCATCGCCCATCCCCCACCCCCCACCCTCACGCCAAAAAAAATATGTCGATTAAGAATGGGTGGGAAATCAGTAGAAAAACCCCTAAATCTTAGTTTTCGCAAGACCCTGTTTGACGTAGAAAAGAGGAAAATATAAAAAGGGGTGGGAAAATTTTGTATTTTTTTCCCATAAACTATCACAAATATAACTATTATGACATGGGACCCATCCTCACAAGTTTTCCATCCCTTTTTTATTCTTCAAACAAATGGGGCTAGAAGGATTAGTTTGATCCGGATCAACTGGAATCATCAAACTAATACATTTTTCAAACCCTAGATCAGATGTAGATTCCAAGGTTCCCAAATCAGGCATACAATTACGCACATTAGTAATCAGAGTAACGGAGTACCGTAAGCATACATGGAAAAAGATGAAAATGTATACCAATACGCAAGAGGGTATTTGATTGAAATTTGACGTGGTTAATCCAAGCATATGCTAACTATCAACAATTTGCCACATCATCATTCCATGTGACATGCAGATTCCCCACACCTCATTTTTTTTTTCGCTAACAATAGGTATCCAGGCCTTCGGCTTGACTAGTCCCACGAGCCCATACTGACCCCACAACTGCATGAATCGAGTCATACTAAGGTTGAATGAGAACCATTCAACTTTCACTGAAAGCAGTGAAGAGCACTAAATACCCCCCGTGTGAGTGACCTAAGGTGTGCCTAGTGGGAGTCGAACTTAAGACGTCCGAGTTTATGACTCATACCAAGTTCGGTGCTCACCAACTGCGCTACCCCCTTAGGTTGATTCCCCACACCTCCTCCCTCCGCCCAACACACACAAAATGGGGTTGTAGGGAACCCTCTGCCTACAACTTTTTAAGAGAAAAATATCCCATGGTCCCACCCTAATTCTCTTTCTCCTCCTCCATCATGTCATCCCCTACTTACACAACCATTCTCACTACATGATTGGTGTAAGGTAATAGATTCCCTTTCTACCGAAAAAAAAAATATAATAACAACTATTGAGAAACCCTTCTACAATTTTTTTTTACTTTCATTCAAATAGTTAAAACTGTTGACCCCTTAAATTCCGTTCATATATTTTAAAAACTGCTGACCTCTTAATCCTAATCTCCACTTTCTCCTTTGCGCTATTTTTTCCTATATTTCCTTGTTACTTCCACTTGGTATTAAATGGTAATAACTGTGGAGAGCTCTTCCTAGCTTAAAATTGCTTTCTTGTCACTATGTTTTGCATGAATTACATCCCAATTGTATCAAATTAAGTTGGTCAAGGACTCAAGATTTGACAGTCTATCTAAGAATAAAGATCGGGCTCCTCTATAACACAGACTTTCAAGGGCTGGGAATCCTCGGACATGCAACCCAAAATCCTCCCAACCCTCCTCCCGATCCACCTTTGACTCTCTAAAAAAAAAAAAATGATTTGGGCTAATCTTTCGTGGATCCATGATAATAGAAAAAAAAAATCGTATCAATCAAATAATCCATGATTCATTAGGGCTAGTCGAAAGGATTCTTGGCTGAACGACACGACCAAGCATAGGCAGCGAAATGGATTTACTTCTATTCAATCATGTAGAATTGATACTAATTAATGCCCTAGTCAAGTGGAACTGAAAAAGATTAGTCACCCAAAACCCTAGAATCGTTGAACAAGCTTTTAAGAATCGGAAATTGAATCGGTGAATTTGATCATGCCGGATCCCAATTCTAGATCAAAACCCTAGAATCTTTGAAATTCCAGATCTGGGGCCGATTTTTAGCTTTTTATTTTTTATTTTTTTATACGATCTCCAATTCCTGTTATGAAACCTTGGCAGAGAAATAACTGAAACTTACAAAGAAGATTTGATTAGAGAGACATGTAGTTTGATCACTGGCAAGAAACTAAAATAGCTTAACCAAAAGGGAAGAAAAAAATTAGAAACAAAAGAAGATCCATAGTAGAGTATATGATGCCAAGCACTGTCTATGGTTTAAAGATGACTAAGTTCAGAATCATTTTATGCCCTCACCATTCCAGAGCAGCCGATTTAGGGTTTTTGTAGACCAAATCTCTGAGTTTTCAGATCTGAGAAGCCGATTCTAGGATTTTTCAGACCGAATTTCTGAGTTTTCAGATCTGAGGCCGATTCTAGAATTTTTAAGAAAAGAGGAAAGAACCAACTTATATCATCAAAGATCCTCATCCCTAAAAACTATTGACTGTATAAACAAAATAAGTCAAAGAAAAGAAAGAATGTATCTCTCGCAGAGAAAGGAAGTTCTTACCCATTAATCCATTAGATCTAGCTCTTAGTCCATATATTCCATAATCTTGACCAGCTTTTCGAGGCACCATCTTCACGAAGAGAGCTCATATTAATATAAATGGACTCTCTTCTACAAGATGGTGCCTTAAAGAGCTCATCATAATGGAAATCCTTGATTCATTTATTGACTTTTTGAGCTCTTCATAGATCTTCTGAATCTTTACATTGACTTTTTGAGCTCTTCATAGATCTTCTGAATCTTTACATTGATTCATTTATATTCAATTCATGTCTGAGACTCAAGAACTCAACGTAAATCCATCTAAGAATACAAACATAGTTGTAAAACAAAACCCTTATAATGAAACTCTGAATTCTCATCTAGAGAGAGGGTTGTGGTAAATCTGCACTAAAGGGAAAGTAGTGGTCAAGTCAATTAACCTTTTATTTTATAGTTTTTTTAAGAAACAGATTTTGGGTAGGTGCTATCTGCTGAGAATCCGAGGAGCATCTTTTAATATACCAATGAAATTGTTAGTTGGATTCCAATCATAGATAGTATCGATATCGTATTAATCGTATCAATCGTATTGTATTCATATTGGTTAAGATCGATCCCCAATTCCTGATCAATCTGAATCAATTACCTATATTATTTCAAAGGTAAAACAATAAAAATTTGTACCTTTTTAAAAAAGGGTGAAGGTAAAATTGATGAATACTCATGGATCCGATTTGATATTAATATCATCCCCTAAATCCGTGATTCCGATGTAACACGAAGTTCTAAGTTTGGATTGTGAGAGAGAAAGAGAGAGGACTTGAAGAGCTGAATTGGGCTAAGCATAAAGCCCAAAAGAAATTTGTTCATGTGTCTTTCCAAAAATAAATAAAGTGGGGGGAGGTTCAACTAATTACTCTTCTCTTCTGTTGCTATTAATTAAGTCATGGGATTGAATTTTCAGTCTCATCATCTCAATTAAAAGAAGAAGAAAAGAAAAAAACTCTCTCTCTCTTTCATACAACAATGCTCGACACTTGTTCTATTTATTGTTATTAAAAGCTCAGTAATGGACATTTCTTGAAACAAAAGAGACAGTTGTTAGGTGCTGATTGTACATACACTTTTTTTCTTTCTTTTTTTTTTTTGATAAGCCTGATTGTGCATACACATACATGGAAAAGAGCATGACTCTTCATACGGACCCTTATCCTTAATGTTTTAGTACTCAAAAGAATATATGTGTTAAGTGTGTTAATTTGGGATATGAACGAAGAGTCATTACACTAAAACCTAGTATTGGAACATCTCATTAATAATCAAGATGATAACGAGATCCAATTTTGATATCAAATAATATGGGATAGGAGTACCAGTATCGAAATATATATATCGGTTAGATATCTAATTTTCATGATATTGCGGCCAAATTTTATGACTATAGTATTTAGGTCATTTTCTCTTACGAAGGTTTCAAACTTTGAACCTTTAATTCTTTTTTTATAAGCTTGTTTAATGATGACACTAAAACCCTAAAGAAACTTGTTTATTTGGTTTTATTGATTCCTAATTAATTGTCATTTTGATAAACTTATATGTGATCTTATGGAATTTGAAAAGGTAATGAAGTTTATCATAGTTTCATATTCTAAGTTATTTTCTAAAACAAGGGGTACTTTGGATCTCATGGTAGTGAAAAGATCTACATATTTACCACCAAAAAAAAAAAAAAAAAAAATTACACCATTAATAATAAAACCATCTCATAGAATTCATTAAAGTTCTTCTACGTTGTCTATCATACCTAGAACTGATTAGAAACTGGTACCATCTAATTCCGTTAATAATCTAGACCGTGATCTAAGTTTGATGCCGTTAACAAAATGAACATATAGTTCAAGAATTGGGGCCTTTTGTACTTTGCATCGGTACATATCATGAACTGTCTCAATTTACACCTTTGCTGAGTAGATCAATCAATGTGGAAAAATAGGTAAAATGCAATTAATATCAAACCTTGATGATATGGTTGGGAAGGAAGATGGAATTTAAGGGGACATAAGAGGTGGGCATGGTGCTAGCATGTTAATGACAAAAGGAGTTAGCATGTAGCTATAAATTAATTATTTGTATTTATCACAGAATTATTATTATTATTATTATTATTTTTGGAAATTCAGTATCCACGTGAATGCCATGAAATGCGATGGCGACAATTGATTTTTATCTGTTTTTATTTGGTGGTCCAACTCTTCCAAAGCGTGCAAATCAATTACTAGGGAAATCAAGGAATGAGTTGTACGACTACCGGAGTGGTTCACCGTGACTCAAAATTTACACTCTAGTCATTAAGTTTTGGGGAGAGTGATAGAATATTTATTTGGACTTGTGAAAGAATCCGCACATATATGAAGTATGAATTTTTTTCGTTTTTTTTCTTTTTTATAATCTATCTTTCAAATTTTCCACATAATGAAGCTCCAATTCACATTTTTACATTGATTGGAGAGGATTCTCTTGACAAACGTCTAGAGGAATGCACCAATGCACAGGGTGGGGAGCAAGGTGGTCTTTTCGTTCCTGCTTGTGTCTAGCATAGGCAACACTAGACTAGCATGTTCTTTCTCCTTATAAGAGATATCATCAATGATCTCATCTGCCAACCTCTTAGAGTGCTAATCAATTTTATAGCTTCATTATCCTTTCTTGTTAAAAAATTTATTGGTTTAGGTCAAGGTTTTAAAGATCAGCATCAAACCTATCATCAAAAAATAACCAATATCAAATAAATGGAGAAAATGAGAAAAGAACACAGCCTGGTTGTGTGCTGGCTACTGTGCTTAGACACAGGGACAACAAAATGTCCTCCTCCCCCCCCCCCCCATGTTGGATGCCTTAGCTCACAATCCCATTGGCCCCTGAGTTGACGTAGGGGCTACATGACCAAGTAGAATCCACCCCCCCGGTCCAAAATAAATATGCTAATATCATAATGATTGTGACACAGTCGTTAAATAATATGTGAAATAAAAGTTAGTAAAAATAACATGGCTCTTGAACCCAAACACATGAGCCCAAGAAATTACCATCCCCCCCCCCCACCAAAATAAAAAAATTCTATATGTATAGATACCCTTGCCTAAACTCTCATTTGCTCCTGCACTGGCATAGGGGTCACACAATCAAGCAGAGGTCTCTTGCCCTAAACATCATTTATTTCTTGGAAAAATTCATTTACATTATCTTATGTTGACAAGCATCTTCAAACATCTCATTGTGTGATGTGAATGAAAGATGCGACTATTCAGACTAATGGATAATAATCATGTGATAAATTTCAAACTTAAATTCAACCACATCCCCTCATGTGATGTGGCAAACAGTCGATTAGGTTCGATTTCAAATGGTTTAAATTAGTAGATATACTTGTACCAAAAAAAAACACTTGACAGATATACATTTGAAACATATCGAGCGGCTCTTAACAAACAATATGGACCTTTGGGTCACAAATGGTAGGTAAAGCAATAAAGTTCAAAGAATACTCATTGAATTTCGAGGGAAAAAACTGATACTACTTGAAGGATCTAGAGTAGGAGATGTACCACCCTTAGTGGACACGGAGCGTTGTTTATCCAACCATTACCTCATGAAAATGATTATCAAGCCATTTATATTGGCCAGCCTAAGTTGTGATTTGCGATTCCATAGGGAAGAATGGGGAGTGGACATTTTGTATTTTGCAGGAGTGGGGTCATCATTTCGTTCTTTTTGGGTATGGATACAAGGGCATCATGACTAGTTAGATAATGTTCTTTTTCCTCCTTTTTCAAATGAAAAATTTGTCAATCTATATCGATAATTGTTGAGATTGTTGTAAAAAAATAATTAAAGGGGTTGTGTTAAACTTATCTGAAATGTACATAGACGATGCACTAACCTTTGAGATGTAATTCTCGTATCAGGTACAAAATTTGAAGCAACAGAAAGTTTTGTATGCAAGTACAATAGGATGAAGTCGTATAAGATATTTTCCTTAAAGTGTTAAAGAGCCCCTAATTTATGCATAAAGGGTTGACCTGCTCTTTTACTTTCAAGATAAAATCATTCCCTAATCATAAAGGTTGCACTCCTAAGTGTGATTAATATAGGGAGTCCGTAAGTTATACTAAGAAACTCAAAAAGAGGGAGAAGATAAGAAGAAACAGAATGGAATACAATACTGAACGTATTTATTATGAGTGTACAAGACAAAAAACAGACATGACTCTTTGGATTTGTTATGAATTTCTGGCATGTAGGCAGTGGGTATTTATAGAACCAAACATACTTGTACGTGAACAGGTGTACCTGTATGTCT
Organism: Macadamia integrifolia; assembly: GCF_013358625.1. Lineage (NCBI taxonomy): Eukaryota > Viridiplantae > Streptophyta > Magnoliopsida > Proteales > Proteaceae > Macadamia > Macadamia integrifolia. The sequence continues at coordinate 4,007,552 of NC_056559.1, forward strand.
ACAGGTACCTATATGTATAGGTATATGTCCGTTTATACAAAGGGTGTATCTATTCTATGATACCCTATTCTCTAAACCCGGCCTAATTACTCGTATTGACTTGGTTTGATCATATAGGAGTTGAATCGGAGCGAACCGATGCAAGTACCCTATGGAACATTGTAGCAAGAGTGACCTTGAACTCGGGTTGGCCCAACATGACCGAGCGAGTACCAAGTGTAATATGTGCACCCAAGCCTTACATTTATATGCACCACGAGGCCATGTATAAGGAGTAAAGGTACGTGTTAGTAATTTTGGGTGCCTATGTAATTTAATTATAAGTATAAGTTTGTCCCCATCGAAGTCCAAGTGGAATACTAACAATGGGTTGACTAGAATGATATACTCACCGGAGAACACCCACCTAAGATGTATTCACCTGAGAATACCCACCTGAGATATACCCAACTGAGAATGCCCACCTGAGATATACCTACCTGAGATATACCCACCTAAGAATGCCCACCTATGATTAGAAGATATTTTTGGGGGTCCAAGTATAAAGGAGGAGACATTTATTGTCTTTCCCTCATTAATGATAGTAGGTCGATGGGAGAGTAAAGAAGAGAGACAGAAAAAAAAAAAAAAAAAAAAAAAAAAAGGAAAATGAAGAAGAAGAAGAAAAAAGAAAGGAAATCGACTATAGAACTTCACTGGAGCTGGGTCTTGGCATTTTGAACCCAGATTAATGATCAACTCGTCGAGATCTTCGATTTGAGGTAGGTATTGTGTATATTCTAAGGATTCTTAGGAAAACCCCTTTCTCAAACCCTCTTTTTTATTTTTGGGAAAGAACCCACTTGGATCTTACTAATCCTACTTGGATAATCAAATCTAAGGTCTAATGGAATGTGTGTACAATGATTTTGAAGGATTTGAAAAGAGTGTTGGTGAAGATCTGAGCATTTGCAGTTCTTGAGCTAAATAAATGAAATTTAGGGTTTTATTGGTGTTCTTGAGAAAAAGGTAAAAATCTCATTTTTTTTTTTCTTTTGATTTTATAGAATCTCATTTTTTTTCTTTTGATTTGATCTTAGATCTAGATAGAGGATATATGATTGGACCTTAAATGAGTGATTTGAGTAGTTGGATTGACCCCAAACAAGTTCCCCAAGCTGGAGAGAAGATGAGGAAGATGATAGAAGAATTTCATTTCAAAACTGAGGGGTGTTCCAGACCCACCTGTCTTTGGGGCTCTGGCCCACCTAAGTTCCTAGAGCTCAATTTTTGAACTCTGAAGTAATCGGCGGGAATGAAATCGATGGGCTCTAAGGCCCGCCTGTCTTTGACTCATGCCCACTTGTCTTTCCAGAATACCTAGAATGGGTCCAAATTTGATGGGTAACCCTCATTTGATTCTAAATCCGATTTTAGTGTTCAAACATGATGATTTTGACCCCAGAATAGTAAAATGATAAATCATTATGTTTATGATAGGTTACACTCATTATACGCGTATCCACACATCGAATCTCTTGTGTGCCAAGTACAAGCACTGTGTACATATATAAGTAAGTGGGGAGTGGACTTTGATTTAATTTCGAAATGTTATGCATCACTTAACATGTGTTAGTCTAGCCATGTCATCATATCACTTGTGTGTAGACTAGACATCACGTATGTCATATCACGCATTGTATGTGCTTTTACATAACATATTATGCTTTGTTTTATGATGAATATTCTTTATGTCTTGATGTATGTGATAGAAGAATTTCATATGGATATGATATGCATACTAGATTAGATGCCGTAGACGGCTTAGAAATGAATGCATGGTGACTCGTGGAATGGGACGCAATGCCATTGTGTAAGCATACTATGCTCATATAGAAGCATGCTGCTAGGATTTATATACCCCTTTGTGTAATGACCCTTCCCAACAGGAGTTTACATGTTGGGTTACTATTAGGAGAAGCATCGGGTTGCGATTGTCGAACTCCTGTAGCAATTAGAAGTATGCACGACTGATCGTTAGGACAGTCGGTAATCCCAGTGGTATATTTAGAGGGCCGATCATACTGTTTTTATTTCAGGTGGAGTCACCCATTTATTTTCTGTCATTTAAATTTATCGGGAGTCGGATTATATTTTAAATTCCAGTACCAACGGTGGATTTTTTCTGACAATCCTATGGGCGTATCGTGGGATGTGGTCCGTGACTCATACCCGGGGTATACACGCACTGTGATTATGAGTAGTACATAACCTATAACCTAGTAATGTTGTTAGGTGAATAGGGTTAAAATGAATTACATATATATATATATATATGTACATTTGTATTGTGACTCTTTATGTGGTATTCCTTTCCACTTACTAGACTAGTGAACTCATCTCACATGCACAACTCTTTTTAAGTGATTTTATAGATTACCGGCCTGGAGATTAGGAGCCGGGTCCCACTATGGAGTTTTCCTCTGAGGACTGATGGGTCCCTAATGAGTTTGAGCACGGTGCTGGTTGCAAGTGCGAGGATTATGCTGCATGACAACAGTGACTCCAGAATGATTCTTTTTTATTATTTTGATGTACTCCCTTTTGATGACTTAATGCTTAAATTATTATATTTTTGTGTATATATCATGCCTTCAGGCTCAAATGTATATAATTTTTATAACTCAATTTATGTATCAAGTATTTGGGAAATAATTACAGGTATTATTATGAACAAGTCTTTCGTTGAAAATATAGGTCTTATCTTAGTTTAAAAGATATATGTTGTATTGTAGTTACTGCATTATTGATCCTGACAGGTTTGTGAGCTAACCGGAATTAACTCAGTCACTGGCCCGATTCTGTGCTGGCAGGGTGTGACATATTCTCTATAGGTGTCAATGTATGTACATATAGGTGTATCCTTTGTATATATCCATACGTATAGGTGTGTCCCATGCATGATATACATGTATGGATGTGTCCCTTAACACTATATGTACTGATAAGTAAGTACATGTATAGCCAACTTTAGCTCACATACTTTTACTAATACCAAAGAACTTGAACAAAGGAAGAGACTAATTATTTTGAAATTTAAAACTCCAACAATAACTAACAGAGTTTCAAGAATCAAAATTTGATTGGTTGAATCCATTAATTCGCTAACAACTTCTATCATAATTGGTTAAAGGCTACTGGTAAGAAGTAGCTATAGCTATGAGCCCATGACACTCTAGAGTTCGAGTTGCCCCGGGCCCTCTTTCCCTTGGTCATCCTTCCTTGAGTTGGGACCCACTGGCAGCTTGTCATCTTAGTTGGCCCAGAATTGTCTCTAAAAAGATCCATCAATTTATATCAAAATTGATCAAGCCCTATCCCAAATTTGTGTAAGGCCATTTTTTTTTTCTTTCTTATTTAAAATGCTTGGTAAATCCTCATCCAAGAGAAGTGTTAGAAAATGCTATCCGTATAAGACCACTGTATAGATGGTAGTACTCCAGTAATGCAACAGAAGAACCTTTGATGCAATGACATTGAAGCAAACGAACCAAGGTGGGTTGAGTCGTATCAGAAGACACTCTCCTTAAGGTCTGAAACGCCCCCTATATCAGTATAATTGGGGATTCCTACATTTTACCTCTAAGATAAAGCAACCCTGCAATCTCTACTTGACTGTACATGGACTTTGATCATTTGGGAGAGAAAGGCTAGGCTCACTAAGACATTTTGTGACACTGTTTTATGCAACGATTAAACAGAGAACAGAAAAGGAGGGAAGAAGATAGAGAGGAAATTGCCAAAAACGTTCTGTATTTTTATTCTGTCAAAACAGAATAAAGAGTATATAGATTCATATGGGAGCAATGTACAAAAGGCACTTGTCTATGTGTGGACATCTCTATGTACGTATGGGTGTCTACATACCTAAGCGTATTTGAATTTAAAAAATTCAATATTGGTGTGTGGTGTAAGAAGATAAGAATCCTTTGACCTACACCCACAATCAGACCCAACCACAGCCATAGCTCGACACGCAATTCAAAAGCACCCCAGGAATCCCCTCACACAAATGACAAGGGAGAGTGCCTTTTCAAAGGGCTAGTGCCCTTAAGTAACAAGTCTATATATATACCCACATCTCCATTCATCTACTTCCAATGTGGGACTAAACAACTTGTCCTAAAAGACAAGTCTTTGGCTTTTGCTTTCGTATTTTGAATTTTTTTTCATTCAAAAACTTACCTCTAACACTTTTGAGCTCAAGACCCAAAAGTTAAAAGTGAAAGTAAAAGTAAAAAAAAAGTAAAACAAGGGGTCATATCATAATTTTGAAACTTTATAATATAAATTAACTTATATTAATACAACAAGAAGATGGGTGTCCCTTAAGTATTGTGAAGTTTTCTTTTGTTACAAAAAAAAAAAAAATCTTGTTAAAAACACAAGAAAACATGAGAAAATATAAAACTTTTTTTTCTTTTATTTTCTTCTCTTTTGATGATAACCAAACATACATTTTTTTTCTCACTATTTCATTTATGCTCTTCTATTTTTCTTTTTCTTTTTTAGTTTTTTTTTTTTTTTTT
>NC_056559.1:4012139-4062797 GCF_013358625.1 Macadamia integrifolia
TTCTATTCTTCTCTTGGCTACCAAGGTAAGGCAGCCAAGACTAGCCAGCCAAGCCAAGCCAAGACAAGAGAAGAAAAGAAAATAGCACAAAATTTTTTAAAGAAGTTCTCTTTATGCTTGGTATGTCCTAAACCAAGAGAAGATTCATTTTTTGAATTTCAAAATTGTAAAATTTTCTTTTGTTTCTAATAAAATAATCTCATAAAAAACACAATAAAACATGAGAAAATACAAAAAAAAAATTATTTTATTTTATTTTCTTCTCTTCTAATGTTAACCAAACCTACATTTTTTTTTTTCTCACTATTTCATTTCTTTTATTCTCTTTATTTTTCCTTATTTTCTAGATTGTTTTCTCTTTTTTTCTCTTGGCTACCAAACATAGCTTTAGCTACCTTTTGACTATGGTTTCAAATATCAATAATGACCAACAGGGTTGGTAGCCTAGTGGAAGGAAGCCCTTGCCCTCGAGTCGACTGGTTGTGAGTTAGAGGTGGCATGTCCTACTATCGCTTGTTAGTCCTGCAGAGGCGTTACTCGCCATATGGGGACCTTGGCTTGGGCTATGATCACTATCATGGAGCACCTTTTTTTTATTATCCAAAATTTTTTTTTTATTAATAATGATAAATTTATTTAAAGATCAATTATTTTTTAAAAGAAAGAGCTACCTGATCGCATAGCTCAGTGTAAGTGCGAGGGCCATTAAAGGTCTTTGTCTAGAATCTAGATACAGGAGCACTCACAATTCGATAACGTTTTTTTTATCTTTTTTTTATTGAAAATGTGGACTCACAATTCGATAACGTTTTTTTTATCTTTTTTTTATTGAAAATGTGGACAAATCCGTCTGATACAAGCCGAGACCGATACAGAAACTATATTTGATATTCACTCTTTTCCTTCGGACAAAATTAAGATCCTCCAAATCACCACATGCGGTGGGACCCTGCACGTCCGTACACAGCCAATACGGTCCAGGTCAATTGGATGTGGTGCATGGAGCACGCATCTTATCTTTGTCGACAATTAAAGCTCATTTCGTTGGATCCTCTTAAAGATCCATTAGAGGGAGTAGTAAAGAGCAAATCACGGCAACGGATGAGGTCTTTCAATGTTAATGTCAGGTGGGACCCACCTTGTGAACATAATTTTCCTTGCAAGTGGATACGGAGTGGAGACATAAAGACTTAAAGGTAATGTTTGGAAATAATGTTTGGAAATTGGGAAAACTGAGAAAACCAGACAAATCCCTCTGGAGTCTGGACAGAACCTCATTGGCTGTTCAACGGTTCAACCTGCGTGATCTCAGCTCTACATTCCATCATCTTCCCCAATATAAATGTGAGCCCAGGAGCTCCACTGTCTCTCACACCAGCCCAGACTTACTCAAAGAGTCCATTTCAAACTCAAACCCAAACCTTTTCCTTTTCTTGGTTTGCTCTCTTCATCTCTGTGAGGAAAATGCTGGTGTTACTCTCTCTGTTGCTTGTATGCTTCTCAGCCTTCACAAGTCCTGCCCTTTCAGCAAAAGAGACATATACTGATGGTAATGTCTTCCTCAACCTCTTACCATCTTTCATTTTTTGGGCATTTTATGCTTTTGTTAGTCCTTTTACCTTTATTTTGTGGTAAATGCTGGTGATGCAAATGTGGTTTCTGAGTTCTCTTCTTTTCCCTGTTTGTTACCTTTGTTTTGATCTTCTATTTCCCATTTGGGCTTCTGGTGTGTTTTACTGTTCTCCATAGTCTATAAAGGTGCTGTTTTGGTGTTCTAAGTTGTTTCCTTCAGTTTATTTCTTCTGGGTCCTCTGCATTTTGAGCTTATATTGATTTTATAAGCTTCTCATTGTACTTTCTTAATTTTTGTTTAGGTATTGTCATTCACAGACATTGTGGAGTATTGTTTCTTTTGTTCCTCTGCTTTTCTTTGATTTAATAAGCCACTCATTTAGTTTCTTCATTTACTTCTTTGTTGTAATTTTAGGGAGCCTTTTCTCATTTTTCTCGTCAACTATGATGTTCTAGACCATTTTTATTTCTTCTTTTACTCTGTTTTTCTGTTTCAGTATTGTCATATACAGAGATCTATTCTCATTTTTCTTGTCAATATGTGATGTTCTGGATCATTTCTTCATTTGGGCTTCTTTGGTTCCAATGCATTTGAGCTGTCCTTTAATATAGTATGCTGCTCATTGAGTTCCATTTCTTCATTTCTCTGTTACTCTGTTTGGGTAAAATAACATTTGCATAGATTTCTTCTGATTTCAGATGTAATAGACAATTTGTTGAGTTGTGGATTGCCAAGCTTTTCTTTATCTTCAATGCTGAATCCTTTTGATTCTTCTTTCTCAGGATTTCTCCAAAATGGAAACTTTGAAGAAGGGCCCAAGCCAACAAACCTGAACAAAACAGTCATCAAGGGGAAACACTCACTACCCAAATGGGTAATCAGAGGCCTTGTTGAGTACATCTCTAGTGGTCCACAACCCGGTGGCATGTATTTCGCTGTTGCTCATGGTGTTCATGCAGTAAGGCTTGGCAATGATGCCTCAATCTCCCAAAACGTATCAGTAAAACCGGGCTCCCTTTACTCCCTCACCTTTGGTGCTTCAAGGACTTGTGCACAGGATGAGGTTTTAAGGGTCTCTGTGCCTCCTCTAACTGGGGATCTTCCTCTTCAAACTTTGTACAGTAGCAATGGAGGTGACACCTATGCCTGGGGATTCAGAGCCACCTCTAAGGTTGCTACGGTGATATTCCAAAACCCCGGTATTCAAGAAGATCCTTCTTGTGGACCTCTCTTGGATGTAGTAGCCATTAAAGAGCTTTACCCTCCCATGCCCACAAAATGTATGTGATCATTTCCTAATCTGGATCCTCTGTTTGTTAGGAGCCTCAATCTTTTAATTTTCTGTCCTCACATATTTGATGACTTTGCTGAATAATTTGACAATGTCTTGCAGTTAACTTGGTTAAGAATGGCGATTTTGAAGAGGGTCCTCATCTTTTCCATAACTCCACCAATGGTATTCTCCTTCCCCCCAAGCAGCGAGACCTAGTGTCGCCACTCCCAGGGTGGATAATTGAATCCACAAAAGCTGTGAAATACATAGACGCAAGGCATTTCAATGTTTACTCAGGACAAGCAGCAGTTGAGCTAGTTGCAGGCATGGAAAGCGCAATTGCCCAAATCTTGAGAACAGTTCCAGGAAAAATCTACAATGTTACTTTCACAGTTGGAGATGCAAGGAATGGTTGCCATGGATCCATGATGGTTGAAGCTTTTGCAGGGAAAGAGACCCTGAAAGTCCCCTATAAATCCCAAGGGAAAGGTGGGTTCAAGGCTGCTGGTTTCAAGTTCACTGCTGTTGCACCCAGAACAAGACTTACATTCTACAGTTCCTATTACCACACAAGGAGTGATGACTTTGGAACTCTCTGTGGCCCTGTTTTGGATCGAGTCATGGTTTTATCTGTTAAGAATTAGTTGTTTAACCAGAACAATCATGGGTGATTTAAATCATACCAGTTAGGTTTTGTTTCGGTATACTTTAAAACTTGGCTATGTGTTGGAATTTAAGTTTCAAAATATGGTTATATTTGTCTTTTCAAATAGTCCTTTTGAGATTTTGCTTTTAGTCTTTTGTATCACAAGTCTTCTTTTAAATTTCAGCTTTCCCTCTCAAAATTGCTTTTTTTATTTTGTCTTTAGCACTTGTGAAGTAGTAATGAGCTAAGACTTCTCACAAGAGTTTAGTCCCCCATTACTTAGGGATGAAAGAAAACTTGGATATATATATATATATATATATGAATGTTAGTTAAGGGGGCAAGTGCTTTTGTTCTTTGTTTTGCTCTCTGTTGTTTTATCTTAGAGGTGAGAACGTAGGGTCAACCCAGTTACATACATATATATGGGCCCTTCAAATACCTTAAAGAGAGTTTATATAAACGACTCAACTCTACTTCAGAGGGAAGATTTCTACTACTGTTTCAGAGGACCAATTGAATAAGTAAGTGATCTTCTATTTGTAATTATATTTCCATTAATATAATTGTTTTGTCAAAGTCTTATATACCTATTGCCCTGTTATTGTTTTACTTACACTATGGTGTGTGACTCATCTATCGTCAAAGAAAGGCCAAAACCCAATTAAGGTTAGAGCTGCTATATGTTTTCCATTTTCTAAGTACGTATTTCATATTAGAAAGGGGGGGGGTGGAGAACATTACTTGGTTGCATAGCCTATGCCTAGACACGGAAAGGAGTTGAAATGACAGCCCGGTCCCTGTGTTGATGCCCTGTGTGCCTCTCTTTACCCCCGTGCTGGTGCAGGGGCCAAGCGACTAGGTGGGGTTCTTCCCAAAAAAAATAACACAAGTTGAACAATGAGAGAGTTCTTCATGAGAAAATGAACTCAATAGCTCGGCTAGAGTGCATGGGATTAAAAATAATTAACCAAAAAAAAATGCTTTAGTGTTCAACCAAAAGCTGAAACTCTTAAGCGGAGAGGATCAACTAGTAGATGAAGGCATCCAAGGTCCATTCAAGGTCACAGATTCTTTCATCTGAGAGTTTTTGCAACATTCTCCCTCACATTTAGTTTCCCCACCAAATGACATCTCTACCTGACATTGATGAAGGAGAGAGATTAAGGGGACACTTCGCTGGCATAGGCCATGATCCCGAACAGAAAACATCTCCCCATTTATATTTTTGACACATCTTTAGGGAAAAGACTAGGCACGAGATTGTGGTGTCCAGCTTGTGTCATTCTTTCTCCTTGGCCTTTGAAAATGACCCTAATTAGTTGAACGGCTACTTCAAAGAAAATAGCAGGTTGCTCAAGTACTCAACCCTCTTCCATATTTGTATAAAAATATATGACATTTATCTCATGTTACACTAAAATCCACAGGTTTAGCCTTTAGGCTTAGGTCCAATCCATAATGGATCATTTCCACCTAAAACATTCACCATTTGGGTTATTTTTGCTTGCTTAATAAACTGTACAAGTGAAATATATGTAGAGACTATATAGGTAAAATTTTCCCAAGATTTGGAAGCATTAGTGTTTGCTTTAGAAAATCAGCTTTGGTAATTTATTGGAAAGGGAGGTGATGGCAAGGTTTAAAAACTCAAAATCAGGTACAAAATCGGTATCCATCCATTCCAATTAGAATAATCCCAGAGTTAGATTGTATTTTATTGGACTCATTAATCTATCAAAATCACATAGACTCAAGTCAGGTAGGAAGTGTTGTCATACATATAGAATATATGGAATACTTTTAAGGGAAAAAAAACAAGAAGAAATTTGAGAAGGTGACATCAACAGAGGTAAAATAGAACGGTGAAGTTGACATTCCCAATTAGAGGTGAAAATAGGGCGCGATTGGGTTGGGTTTCTTAAAACCCTAGCCCAATCCTAGATCATCAAAATTCAATCTTGGCATAACCCAACTCTATCAGATTCATGCCTAGGCCCAATTCTATCGGGCTTATGCCAACCCAGCCCTACCCTAATTGGCCCTGATTCTTGCTAAGGTTGGCTAACAGTGATTGACCTTGTTTTTGCCATGTGTCCTATGCATTAAATAATAAAAAAAAAAAAAAAAAAAAAAAAAAAAAAAAAAAAACCAATTGATCAAATGTTCAATACACAATTTAAAACTATGAAGTGCAACACAATACTAAATGTTCAGAAGAGTTCCCATAAGAATCAATTACCCAAATTTCATTATTTAAAATAAAAAGATAAGGTGATAACACTAAATTATATTACATAAATTATGGTTAAAATCAAGGTTGGGCTATATCTAGGCCTCAACCCAAGCCTAACCCGCCCTTAGGGTCAGAAATCTTAACCCAAGCCTTGTTAGGGCTCAGGATGGACCAGGGTAGGTTTGGGCTTTCAGGGTTAAACTTAAACCCCTGCTCCCAATGCTTATTTTGAAATATGAGAGAGGGTTCTTTAAGCAGTCTGTTAAAAAAAGAATTTCCACTCTCTCTCTCTCTCTCTCTCTCTCTCTCTCTCTTTCTTTTTTTATAATTTGTGGATTAGTATACCTTTAGGTCCACTTATTTGTGAAAGTTCAGAAATCAGAATTTTTAATTGGTAAAATTATGTTATTGAAAAATCTAGGACTATGAGACAACCCACAATAATTGTCCATTACGTATGAATGAGAGTATGAGACTATCTAAATGACATCTTTGTAGATGCATTTAGAATCTAACATTTCATTTTAATTGTCCATTATTTTATTCTCAAAAGTTCTTTGAGTTAACAGAATAAAAAGGTTATTCCAAAAAAAAAAAATTTGATAATGATTTATTTTTATATTATTTATAAAATATTATCATTGTCTCGCACATTTTCTGAGATCATATATGAAATGATAGAATTTATCCTATTAAAAACAAAATGTCAATAAGAAAAACCCTTGATTAAGTCTTGAAATTTAATATATGACCAAGCCACATGTCGTATCACTCAATTACGTAGCAATAATGAAGAATCCATTAAGAGACTTTTGGGGAAAAAGATTATCAACAGCAATAATTACATGATGTATTGATATTAGCCTATTACAACTTTGGCCGTACATGTACATAAGAAATAATCCCCCCTACTGCCATTGGGGGATGTTTGCACACAAGCACAAGAGAGACTTCTAGTGTCCCACCATTGCCATGTTTGTTCCATTCCTACTGATTAATGGATCACTTTCAAAACTTAGTTGCACTAAGGGTTTGGTATCGGAATTCCCCCAACGCTACATATGTTGATTGGTTTAAGTGAACACTAGATAGATACCTTAGAGCATGCCTTAGAGATAAAGCAAAAACATTCTATTTTTCACCTTCTCTTGTGCCTTGTTATAGAATCATACGCTTAATACGTTATTTCTTATAAAAGGAAAAAGATTGGGAAAGGTATCAGGGTATCCAGCCTATGTCACTTTCTCCACTCCCCACCCTTTACTTTAAATCCCAACCCCACCATTGATTGAGCCCCTAGTCACTTACTTAACCCTCACCCTTTCTTAAAAGTACGTTCAATAGTTTAATCTCCTATCCACCTAATTCTTTGACTCCAAATATCAGAAACTACTTACATAAATGATGTCTTAATATTAATTCAACGTCTTACTTTCAAGTACGATGAACCTACTACATGTTCGAGATAGTTTATTGGGTTTCTGCAAGTTAGTTTCTAGGAAGTAAGGAGTTGAGATGTGTGAGTTGATGGTTTATAATCTTTATTGCCTCTAGCACTACAAGTCACTGAGATGTGTGAGTTGATGAACTATCTGGCTTGGAGGTGGTAAAGATTCCAATATTTTTGGTTGGATTTTCCTCCTTGCTTCATAAAATTTGGCTTCTAGAGAAGGACTCAAAAATTGAAGCCTCATAGGCATGGTTTTAAGTATTGGTATCATATTGATCTTATTGATATTGGTTGAGATCGATCCAAATTAGTTATCCATATCGTTTTAAAGGTTAAAAAAAAAAAAAAAAAAAAAAGGTACTTTTTAAGAAAACCAAGGGCAAAATCGACCGATACTTGTTGATTCGATCCAATCCTGATAGGTATCGGATCGGTATTGATGGATACTAATATCGATACCATCCCCTAAATCTATGTTCATATGTTATCCCAAACATGGGCAAGAGAATATTACCCGATAACACATATACACATTAGAGCCTATGGTTAATGAGAAGGCATGTACAATCAACTTTTGTCTGGACAGCGCAGTCTTCTCACATCCACCACGTCTTCATGTAGGTACATGCTATTGAGAGTGTTATTTCTTCCCCCAAACATGCAAATATCTATTAATTGATCTTGTTTTAGATTTTTTTTTGAGGGTGGGGGGGGGGTAACGGTTTTAGATAGCAAATGAATACATGGGAAAATAGAATTACGAATCGATCATAATATTGAAAATAGGAAAATTTACAACGCCACGCTCTAGGGAATGCCATTATTAAAGAAACACCCTTTGCATAACTAACAACTACTTTCGGATCCCTTACCACTAGCCTCAGTTAAGTGAGTATTTGATTTACGTTAATCCCTCAATACCCCTCTCCTTCACTCACTTTCACGGTGGATTTTCAAAGCTCATGGGAATGAACCCTTTTCCATCCCTGTGCACACATTCGCCCTTCTTGATCCTTGAGCAATGGCCAGCTTTCTCCATCACTACACAACAGCGAAGAGCGTGTGGACGCTCATTAGTACTTATTTATCCTTTTTCGTATTATCCTATTAAAATTGAAATTAAGCGCATAATTAGGTCTATTTTAAACTGCATGCGCCACTACGTATCCATTTTGGTTATAAAGTTCGGTTGATTAATTTTAATTTGAACCAATCAATTTCCGTTGGACCATAAATATAAGCTAAGCCATTCTGGTTCTATAATCTGTCATATCATTATTAATAAAAAAAGATTCGAATCCAATGGTTTTAACTGCATGCACACTCCGTTCACAACCGTTTTCCAAATATTCCCTGTCGTGCTCGTGCACATGATTTGATGACGTGGCAGACACTAAACGTGCCTATGACAGTAAGGACCGTATACCTCCACGACCAGAGTAATCTCTTTCAGTGGTTTAACTTCAAGAGGAAGGGAAAATACTCTCTCTCTCTCTCTCTAATTGCCCTCCTCTCTGGCCCCCTGCTGCGAAGGAGCTCATCCTCGAATCGTTCGGGTACTTCAGTTTCTCCTCTTCTTGTAAGCTTTGATGATCTAATCTGTCTCGTTAATGGCGTTAATGGCGTCTTTTCTGCTAAACGCACACTCGTTTTCTCTCACTGTCTCTGCCTCTGTCCTTGTCCTAGAAGAAGTAGCTTTATTCTAGACTCTCTAGTGGCTTTCGATAATTTTTTAACTGTTTTAGTAGTTTACCTCTTTTTGACATGGTTATGGATCAGTATGAGAAAAGGTTTGACCTGTGAAATCACATTTGAAGTGTTTTCAGATATTTTTGTGTTCAAGAATCGCAAGATGTCGAAAGCAGGCGCATTGGATCTGGCATCTGGTGTTGGTGGAAATATTGAGAAGAAAGAAGTTCTTTCTGCTGTTGATCAGTATATTCTCTTCTTCCTTTTCTGGTTTTTTTCTTTTTTATTGTGGGATTCACAATGCATGTTCGCTTTTTCTTTTGACCAATGAATTAGTTCAAGCCGGCAATTGAAGTCTGTGAAAACTTAGGAAAGGTTTACTTTTTCTTTAAATCGAGAACTTGGAAGATCTGATCTTGAAATCCCTTGCAGCATTCTATGATATTTAAGTCTTAAGAACCTGGAAATTTCTGTCTGTGAAACCCTGCCTTGTTTGCTGCAAGCGGATTGCATTCTTTTACTCTTCCTTTTATCAGATCAGACTTTGATTTCTTATTAAATAGAAATCTTCTTTTATGCTATTGCCATCTTAGATGAAAACAATTAATCTTTGGGAGATTGTACGTGATGAGTCTCCACTGGAGATACTTCTGTTTAAGTTGATGTGATTTCTTCAGGTTTTTTTGTCACTGGCTGTGTTTTCTCATTTGACATAATTTGGTGTATAATATAGGTATGAGAAGTATCATGCCTCTTTTGGAGGCGACGAGGAACAGAGAAAAGCTAACTACACTGATATGGTGTGAGATTTTTTCCCTATTTCTTTTTATTCATTTTGAATTTGTTTTGTGTTTCGAATCAGAATCATGCACAATATATTGCAGAGCAACTTACACCCCCCCCCCCCAAAAAAAAAGTAATATCAAGTCTCGTGAATTTGCAAAGTCTTTTTTGTGATGCTAGAGTGAAAAAAATATCTGTTGTTACACATGGAATGGATAAAGAGAGTTGAAATAATATTCGTTGAGCATTATTAGTTTCTTAATTACCATTGTGGGATTGAGAATGATAGACTTGGTCTAGGTCTGATTTTCACCAGTCTTAGTGTGATCTGAAAAGTATGGTAGTGGGCTGTGTTTTTCTGATGAACAATGCATAGACATGTGTTAGATTTTGAATTAAAATATGAAACTTTGAACAAATCCCTGCACCAAAGAGCTAATGGTAATCTGCTATTATCTTTTACTTGATAACTACTATTGCCCTTTGCATTGTTTCAACACTTCGTTTTCTTGGTTGTTTCTGTTTCTCTTATTCATACACATAGATGAACAGATAGTTTCCATTAGACTGTTCATGTTGGTGTATGATGTCTTGTATTCCGTCGCAGTTTAATCCAGGGAGTACTGGTGCAGCACCTAGACAGCTAGGACGGCGGTCCCGCTAGCCAGTTAGCGGGCTGTGGGGGTTGCAAGGGGGGCAGGAGGCCCCCCTGCACAGCAGGGGGTGTAGGGGGGCGCAGTCCCCCGCTCGAATTTTTTATTTGAGGGAAATTGTAGTTTAATCCGGATTAGGGTGGCAATTGTAATTTGATCCGGATTAGGGTTTTTTCCGCTATATATTTGTAGCGAGGGTTTCTTTCTCTGTAATGCAAGCAATACGGAGAGGTGTGAGGAAGAGCGTTGTAATCCTATTCTCCATTGATAGTGAAGTAGGATCTCATCTCACCGGGGACGTAGGCAACCTTGCCGAACCTCGTAAAATCTGTGTGCATTGTTTGTTTTGTTTTTCCATTATCTTCTGCATCGTTTTAGGGTTGCGTTTCTACAAGAGAGAGAGAGAGAGAGGGTCATTGAAAGGCAAAACCAGAGGTCCCTGAGACTCGATCAACAGCACGAGTCAGTTGTAGGGGTAGGGGAGAGAGAAGGAGGAGAACAGAAAAAGATGTAGCAATGGTAGATTGAATGTTTAAATTTTTTTCTCCCCATCCAACAGGTTTATTTTAAATGATCAAATCCTACAATTAAAATTCTGCTAGCACGCAAGATTCCAAGGTGACCCCCTAGCATACCTATCCTCCTTCCATTAAAAGATAAGACTGAACCGATAATAAACCAATAAGGAACTTACAAGGGACAGTGAAGAGAAACTAATAAAGAATTGAAATCAGCCGGACTGATAGTGAACAATTGCAACTTCAATTTTATAGATCAACCAAAACATCAATCTGAAATCGAACTGAACCGATGATGTATGCTAAAATCTGATCAAAACCAACCGAACCTGATATCAAACCAACAAAATAAAATTGAAATCAACTCAATCCAAACAAAACCAAAGCCGATATCAATCAATAACAGCCACATAAGATAAGACCGAAATAAACCAAAACTGAACCAAAACCAAACCTTCCCTTATCGGGCAAGCTTAGGTTTCACCTATTCTTAAACCAAAACAGATTTAACCCGACCGAAATTGAACTGAACCGACCAATTAACAACACTATACCCAATATATTAATAGCATAGCTTGTTCAATGTGGACTTCCATCTTCTTTCTTGGTGAGTTAGGTGTTCTCTTTCTCTTATCAGGCTAATTCCATGTTAATATTATCCATGTATTTTCTTGGTAAGTTAGGTCTAGTATTTTTAAGAGTGATCCTAAGCCAATATTTGTGGTCTTCGTTTCCCTTACAAGTTACATCTTTTACTTTAATAAAGTGGAACCAATTTTACCTACTTTATAAGATCTCTCTTTCTCTCTCCTCTCCCCTTGCAATGAGATATATATATATATATATACACATTCTCTTGACCAAGGTATACATCTTGGACTACTAGGTCTAGTCTCAGTACTGGTTAACTACTCAATTCACACAAGATTGATGGATAAACCGGCACCCGTGACGATGTTCATTCAGACCGATACAACCAGATTCCGGGAGCTTGTTCAACGGTTAACCGGACAATCCCCAGGCAATGAAGGGGAAGCACCGAAGGTCACAGGATTCAAGAGGTCAATGTCCAAACTCCATGAAAGAAGGAAATACATGATCTCAAAGCTCAAGGTAGCTAAACCCGGTTTGCAAATCAAACCAGGTTCAACCATTCTCCAACATTCAATAGCTGGGTTTCATTCCCCTTGTGAGTCCATTAAATTCAGCTTCATTGCAAGCCCTTTGAGCACCCCATCAAAGGCTTTCTCAAACCTTTCCATCAAAGGAGAAGAAGAAGAAGAAGAAGAAGGGAAGTGGGTATTGCCTGAGATTGACAGAGAAGAAGAAGAGAAAGCTATCAAAGAAAGAAGGTTTTACTTGCATTCTTCACCCAGGTGCAGACCGGGAAATTCTGAACCAGAATTACTTCACTTGTTTCCACTCATCTCTCCCAAAAATGTCTCGTGAATTTTAAAATTATAGTTGGGAAAGTCCAGAGAGATTTTATGGCGGCGTTTGGTTATTATTGTTGTTCTTCTTCTTCTTCACTTTTAGTGTAGTCAGTGTGTTCTTTAGGTATAGTTTTGATGAATGTATTTCAGAATTTTGAAATCCTTAAATATAATTTACAGAATAAAGTTTTCCTACACTAGTGGCTGCATGATGGAATGGTCCTGATGTGATCCCTTCTCTTTTAGACTCTCTCTCTCTCGATAGTGGATTACGTTCTCTGATCCACATAAAGAAAAGCCATATGTAGTACTCCTCTCTCCCACCCTATTTCTTTTGTTCACGGTGGGCCACGGTGAATGGAAGTTGGGTTTAGGAACACTTCGTCTGTACTTAAAAGGAAAATCTCTTTTTAAGTGTGATTTTGCATTCATCATCAATCCCGTTTGAATGGGCCACCCAGTCCAATCCAACCTGGCCTGACCCAATGTTTTTAAGTCTGGCTTTAGATATATAGAGAGCTTGACTTTTACTTAACCCTAATATTTGCCACGTGGTGGCTTTTGGATTCCAAATTTTATGAACATATTGTTATTGTCAGTTTAATCTCATGTGGTAAGAAAATGATTATCTAGTGTCAGGGTGAAATTGGTCACAAAATATGGAAGGTGGTATTGATGAGGACTAGTTAGGATTTTAAGCATGTATCCTGATCCTAATCCTAATCTTGAGTCAACTTGGTCGATACTCATGTTAATTGGTCAAGTTTGAGCAAAATGACATTGTCCTGTTACAATCGAGTTATGTGATTCTTAGTCAATTCTGATATAGCTACAACAATAACAAACTCAAGCTTATTCCACCTAAATTGGATCAACAATATGAAAATAAATAAATAAATAAATAAAGAAGAAAAAGATGATGAGTCACATCTAAAAAGGATCGAGAACATGAATTCTTACCCTCCAAAAAGGTCATTCAGAGATTTTGCCAATTCTAATTGACTAATCAGATTCAGGAGCTAAATATTACAAATTGACCAATTCTGTTCCAACCAAAATCTATTAGGAATTGGCAAAAATTGGATGAAATCTGCCCTAACCCTAGATTTTAGAAGGAATCAAGCCAACAATTGGGACAAAGCCGATTCCAATATGAATTGACCAGTCAATCCGATTCTGATTCTTGAATTCATTAATAGAACACCTACTCTAGCTTAATTAATACACAGTATGTCTCCTTTTACACTGAGATAGTGGGGATCCATCCGATTCTGATTCTTGAATTCATTAATAGAACACCTACTCTAGCTTAATACACAATACTAATCTTATTTTTGTCTCCTTTTACACCGAGGTAGTGGGGATCCATTAGCTTTATTAACCGTATCCTCCCTACATCTACCTTTTTGACCAGGAGATCCGCAGCAGACACATCTCGCGTGACTTACCAACTTAATTACCTACTTCTCCATATGTGGCAACACCCTCTCTCTCTTTCACACAAACCCAATCACTCACACATGCATAATACAAAGTTGGATCTCAGAACCTCTTACGGTGAACCCTTTAAGCTGAAGTTGTCATCACTAGATTAAGCGTACCTACTTCTCCATATGTGGCAACACCCTCTCTCTCTCTCACACACAAACCCAATCACTCATACATGCATACTACAAAGTTGGATCTCACAACCTCTTACGGTGAACTCTTTAAACTGAAGTTGTCATCACTGGATTGAGCGAGTGTTTGATGGGGAATTGAACCTGAGATCGTGCATCTAATCCACATAATTCTCAGTTTGTCTTAACCATCTAGGCAATCCACGAGTGGGTATAAAATAAATAAAAAAACACACACATACACACACAATGCATACGATAGGGTTCGATCCCACGACCTCCTCCCCTAGGTGCCAGCTCCACAAGTCAAAGTTACCATCATTAGGCTATCCTAGTGTTCGTACTCTCAATATCATTCATTGTCACTCTTATTGTATAAGATTGAAACTGCCCTTTTTATGCTAGTCCGAAGGTATCATGGTAAGTATTTGTCCTTCCATGGGGAAGAGAAACTCAATCTTATTTTGTAATATATATGTTTTTATAATATACTATTTTTAAAATAATACATTTTTTTTATCTCAAATTATGAACACGATTTTTTTTGCATGGGTTTGAGTTAGAAAATAGTCTCTTTGTGAAACTGAATGACTAGGTACATTATGCCCTTTCCCAAACCTAATAACAGGAGCCTCGTGAACTAGTACACCCTTTTTGATTTGCATAGAATCTCGAGAAACAATACAAAGGTATTTTTGAGCATGTAGGTAGCATATATTTATGATCAATTAGCACAAAAATCCTCTACGGGAAGGTAGTGAATGATAGTGAACATTGGATGGCTGGAGTACATGTTAAAGACTCAAATCCTCTACAGCTAACAATGAGTGGCATTGAATATCTAACGATTGGGAGGGCCCTCACATGCATTCCAGCCATCGATGCTTACTGCCACTCACTTTCTCCTTACAAAAGATTCTTGTGTATATGCCAAATCCCTTCCAACCATCGAATCCTCACTAATCCTCACTACTATTTACTATCAGCGGAAGAGGATTTGAGTCCGACCAGTGGCCGTGTGGTGGCAAGTGCAGGATAAGTCTCTCATTGAATCACAGAGAAAGAGTGCTCTACCATCACAGGATTATCTGACGAGCCAACTACGTGTTCATAAAATTGCCATTATTTAATTTATAAATTAATTCCACTGTTCGCCGCTTCCTTCACCAACACTTCAACTCACAGATCATCCTCTTCAAGATAACAATAAAGACAGTTGTAATTAAAAGGAACAAAATCTCCATTTTTAATCAGTTTCCTCTGCTCTTTGATTCTGAATGTCCTGTGCCAGTTCCTACAATACGAACCCAACAACGTGTGAAGATTTTAAAATCAACAGAAATAGAACTGAAATTTTCATTGAAAACGGTTACCTCATAAACTAAGAAATGCTTGATTCAGATTCCTCTCACTGGAAAAGGAAACTAGAATAAAGGGGCTCTTTGGTTCATAAATTACAAATTTACAATCCAAGAAACCCTAATTTGGCTTCATGATTTGATCTCGAGGGAACCCAATAAGAAGGGTTTGCTTCCTCTTCATTATTTCCTATCACGAGAAGGGTTTCTATTGGAAATGCCGATCGCGAGGATTGGGTTGATCTCATGGTTCAACAGGAAGGTCGTGGATCCTGTTCGGCAAATTCTCCAAAGGTATAATGGGTCTTCTCCAACATCTTTTTCTTTTTTTCTAGTTTTTTCATTTGGGTATTCGTTTCAAGTTTCTCAGTAGATATCAAATCAACTCCTGTTTCTCTTTACACAGTGGTCGTTAATTTGTTTGAAAACTGAGCATTTAGCAATTCGATGTTTTTGGAATTCATTGGCATCGCTTAAAGAAGTTTGCTTTCTTTCTTTTTGGATCGATTATATTTCTCTGTAGTTAATTAGTTTGAAAAGATGATAGTTTTGGGACTGAAGACCGTATAATCTTTGCTAAAGGGTAATCAGCTTCATGAATTTTCGTCTTCCCATTTTTGCAGGGGAGCAGAACCGAACCAACTAGCATTTTCGACGGCTCTTGGCTTCACTTTGGGAGTGTTCCCTATATGTGGTATGAGCATCTTTGTATTCTGGTTTTTAAACTCAATCCATTTAACAAGTTGAGAAATTATGATATTGGATACAAAACAAATGAAAAATGAATCAAAACACATTTATTCAGTCATATGATCAGATAAGCTCAGCAACTTACATTTTAAGAGTGCTGAAATTTGGTGGTTTGAAACCAGTGGTCATCTTAGTAGATCCAACAAAAAAAAAAAAAATTACTTTTGAATGTCAATAGTAACATTTTAAATGGCTACTCTGAAAGTTGTTTGATATGCACCTCTTTTTTTTTTTTTTTTCTACATATAATGATCACATACATATGTGTTATTCATTGTCACTAGACTACCCAAGTTTATACAAAACCCCATCAGAGCCAGGTCAGGCATTCCAGGGACTTTTTTTCTGGTATCATTAATTGAAACCCTGTTCGTCGTTCCTTTCCCCTACCGTATGAGTTCCGAGAAATGACATTTTTGGATGGATAATTTCAAGGAATTACATAATCCAGACACTGTTTACTGTTAAAGCTAAGTTGGTCAATCTGAATTGTGATTCTTCTGCTAAAGACTGTTATCTTCACTCTTGTGAAATGGAAAGAGCTTTGTAGAGGAGGGAGAGGGAAGGTTTGGATAAACAAAAGGCCTACAGACTATGGTAATAAAAATGAGACAGGCTGAGGTATTGGAATAAAAGTACGAGGATTCTCAAGGTCAAAATAATGCTCTCAATATATATGCCACTTAAGATTATTTCCACCGATTCCTGAAATCAGCAGGAGGAGGGTTTTTGAAGACTTATTCATGAGTAGATAAGTCTTCAATCGTCACTTCTCTTTGGAACCTGAATGTTTCCAGTTCTCTTTCCTCACTTCAAGCATAAACTTGATTATTAAATCTGCTACCACATTCCTGATTAATAAAACTCAGTCCATGGAAAACACCATAAAACCAGCTTCTTTTCTTCAGCCTGAATTCCTGCATGCTTTGACTGTTGACTTGTTGGAGATCAGACTAATCCTAAGGTATGAATTTGTGGCATTTTCTTTAATGTCATCTGAGATTTGTCCATTTGTAAAGTTTCTGAAGAATAGCATGATTTGGAAGTTTTAAGTAAGGATGGCAGACTGCTAATAGTTATCTAATGAATATCTCCACCTTCTATTTATAAGTTGGTATTTGTCCTGGTGTCTTGGTCAAAGTGAATTCCAGCACTTCAGAAGTAAAATGCAATTTTATTCTTCTTCTTTTTTTTTTTTTTTTTTTTTTTTTTTTTTTTTTTTGGGTTGGGGGAGGGGCTTGGACTGAAGAAATTGAATAATTTTCCTCGTATTTCCTAAATAGCTTAGATTAACGTCCCCCACCCTGAAAAAAAAAAGGAATTTCTGATATTTGGTTTTTAGTTCCTATTCAAGGTCCCAGATCCGCATCATTAAAGATTTCCTCTCTCTCTCTCAAAGATCCCCCCCCCCACCCACGAACTAGGTGAAAAGAAGGAAATATTTATTATGTTCATCATCATCAATATTATTAGGCACTTTTAGTATTGTTATCATTATTACTACTACCATTACTATATTTATCATCATCTCCTCTGTAATTTCCTGTTACTATCTAATTTCATCTGCATACTTTTGGCATATTATGGAATAGAAGAAAGGAACACCAATTGTGTGGTGTCAATTATCCTCATTCTGGTTAGATACATATGCTCATTGATTGTCACTTCTTTAGTGGCTTATATGATAATCTATATTTGATTGATCTAATGATGGATTCATTACCTGTCAACAATCAGTTCATTTGGTGTGATGACCTTAGTTATAATTGCTTAATATAAATTTCTCAATTAGTAGAGGATTTAGATTCATTTATACGAATCATAATCAATTTTAATGACCTTAATGACTTACTTAATTATTTATTTGAGGATACTAGGAAGTTTAATTCCCCCTCCCCCGGGAAAATCCTGGATGTGCCCCTGGCCCCCTGCAGCAGTCCAAGTTATGATTCAGCTATGTAGAATTTGAACCTATACGTGAATTGAGATTACCTACTAAGTATTAGGAAGCCATGTTAGTTGGCCTTATTATTCATTATTCTTATAATTATCAGTGGAGAAACTATCAATATATGGAAACAGTATATGATTTTTCAACTACACCCCCTTCATAGATTTCTCATGTATTTCGAGCCGGACTCTTGCATGGACACAGCTAGGCACTCATTTAGGCACTTCTGTTTATCTCTCGAATACAAGCTAGCTCAACATGGTCGTAGTTGGACAATTTCTTCTTATACTATGTATCTTATTGATTTTTCCTTTGACTTGTACTAGCATGCACCATAATACATAAAAAAATAAAATAAAATGTATACACGTGTTTTAACTTACTATTGACTTCCTTTACCTACTTTTTTTTATATAGAAAGTGTTCTTGAATAATCTAATCAATGAGTCCGAAATTGGGTGTACCTTTCCACATATAGGGAGGCATGACTTCTTTTGGAGAGTATTCAAATAAATGTCAAAACCTATCATCTAATTTTCCATGCCTCTGCTCTTGTTTGAATTTTGATGGCTTGCGTGTCTGATACTATCCTTTCCATTTATAACTGAATTAGAGAAGCTAGAGATCACTATAGTTGACGAAGTAGCCCAGAAACGAAACAAAATCATGTTGGCCTGGCTGGTGAACTTTCTTGTTGTTTTCGGTTGCAGATTTGATTGCATCACATCTATCAGCTGGACTAGAAAGTCCACATCTAAGCTCAGTTTGAATTCTATGATTCTTCAAATCTTCTTTGGTCTAATCTTAATGTGTGTGTGCTGATGTCTCAGCATTGTTGAATATAGACCAAACTGCCTCTTATGTCTCGTACATGCCTTTCAGAAATGTATCCTGATATCTGAGGCAGTTTGAATCATCTCTCCTTCTTTTTTCTTTTAATCATCAGCATCTGATATTGAAGTTCATTTTGCAATTACAAGGGGTCACCTTCTTTCTTTGTGGGATGGCTATTGCACTGCTTGGTTCACGTTGTCATCCTCCAAGTGTGATGCTTGCAAACTTTCTTGCTACTCCAGTAGAGTTGAGGTAAGTAGTATTTAGCCTTATCTTGTATTATCAATTCCTTCTGAATTTACTTCTTTATGTCATTGTTTGTTTCAGTGGAAATTCTTTCCAAGAAATTGACTTTCATTTATCAAACTTGTTTTTATTTCTTTGCCATTTACTCTCCTTTTTTTATTGTACACGAGGTGTGCATATTTAGGCATGGTTGCATGAATAAGAGAATTATCCAAATGGTGGGATTGGTGTCCTCCTTGGAGGGAAATTGTATGATGAACCAAGAAGCCAGCATCTTTTCTGGAAAAAAACATGCAGATATCTAAAGTGGAAGTAAAATTTTTATATTGTATTTCAGTAAAAGAATTCTTGCTTTTTAGAAATAATATTTCCTTTTGCTTTTAAGAAATTCCTATAAAATATTTCATGTTGAAACAAGTGGAACCTAAGTAGCTGAATTACTTCAAAATATGCATGTGTCTTGTTTTCAGAAATGGAGGTATGGTCAGAAAATGATCTTTTGTTCTAAGAGCCCATGTTATGAATGTTGGTCATGTAATTTTTTGAGAGAAGGGAATCTATGTTATAATATACCTTCCAATATCTAGAAGTTTAAAATAGAAGTCATTTTCCCAAGTTTTGTATTGTTTTTCAGTATAATAATTTCTTCCTTTTTGGCCAATACATTTTCTTTTTTGCTTTTAAGCAATTCCTATAACATATTCACTGTTGAAACAAACGGAACCTAAGTGGCTGTTTTACTTCAAAACTGGCATTTCTTGGTAGCGGAGATTGAGGTGTGATTAGGATTAAGGAATGATAATTTGTACGAGGAGCCCCTGTTAAGACTTATAAGCATGTCATGAAATTTTCTGGGAGGAGGGAATCTCTGTTAAAATGTATGTTCCAACTGTAATTTCACTAGATGATAAAGTAACATATGTATATTAATGTGAATTTAGGTTCCTTACTTTCATATGGAATTCAAGCTGAAGCATTTTATCATGCGAGAATGCATATGACTCACATGAGCTAGCAGTTAGGAGTCTTAGGAGTTGGGACATATATATTCAACATACAAACTCAATACAGCAAGAGGAAAAATAAAATTACTTGAACATATATTTCCTTCTTTTTTTGTTCTAATTTTTTGTCTCGGCACCTTGAACAATTTGGTGACCGGTCGCCTAGGGGTCCGAGAACAAACTTGTTGCTTAGGCAACCCCTTGACAAGTATGCCATAGACAACTAAATCTATTAGGTTAGAGATGCTACTTTCCATTCTTTATGCACTTTGTGGTATTTCTTTTTCCCCTAAATTTAGTCCCAGGTATAGTTGGGATTAAAGATAGCCTGAAAGTATGTAGATAGGCAATGTTCATGTTAAGTGCACAATATTAGGGTCTTCTACATGTATGCGTTCTCAAGGAATTATTCAACATAACCAAGGAACTTTTGATGAATGATGATAATTGATTGATGCTTTACTTTCTGATGTATGTACTTGCTTGTTTTTTTACCTTGGGATGGTTGGGATTGTAATGGTACCTTAGTTGTAAATTTCAGATTGGTTCCAAAATTTTGGACCCATAACCGATGAGATATGAATCTCCTTAAAGTATCACTTCGATTTTTAGCAGTTTATCCTTTTTCCAAATTTTTTTTTCTTGAAAATTTCCGTCAACTTCACCTGATTAAGAAATTTAGTTTCAAATCACGGACTTCCCAATCTGTGTCTCAAGGTCATGGCCCATTGTAAAAATGTGTTTTAAATATATAAACAAGACTTTAAGCCAGGTTCTTCCTAGATAGAAACAACAACTTAACCACTGAGCTCGTGGCTGTTGTTAAGTAATGATTTGAATGTTAAATATATGATTTACATTTTTTATTTAGCTAACAACGGGTGTCTAGGCCTTCAGCCTGACTAATCCCGTGGGCCCATACTGACCTAACAACTGCATGGACCGGGTCATACTGGGGTTGAATGAGAACCATTTAACTTTCACCGAAAGCAGTGAAGAGCATTAAACACCCCTCGTGTGAGTGGCCCTTAGGAAGTAAGAGGAGTCGAACTCAGAACCACACGCTTCCTGAGGCGAAGTTCCCTTCCCAACTCAGCTACCCCCTTGGGATTAAATATATGATTTACATAACACATTGTAAATATACAAAAAAATCACTCAAGAATTTTACACCAAAATTTCCAATCAAAATGCCCAATATATCTGAAAATTTCATTTCAGTCTCCTCATCTAAATGGCCCCTGAAACAAAAGTTATAACTAAGAATGGTACATTGATTTTTTATGTAGTAGGTGAATTTGGCAGGGTGGATACCTCTCATTACTGATCTTATGTTTAAGCCATCATCTTGTCATGTTTATCCATGACAAGCTCATGTGACCTTTGTTACATGACACTTCAAAACTAGAGCTGCCCATGCCTGGCACTTGATTCTTTTTCTTCTCCTTTTTTTTTTTAGGCACAGTGACATATCCAAGTCATACTTTGCCTTAGCCTAGTAGTAACCTAGCTTGTGGCCTCTTATAACTTGGCAGATAAACTGTGTTCACTCTTTTTTGTGAAAAAAATTCATTGATTTTGTCCTGTCAATTGTTCATTTGAAATTCAAGTTCAGTAAATAACCATGCCTTTGGCAGATCTAGCTGAGTTTATATGTTTTTACAACTAGTTAAGTCTGCAAATTGGAACATGGAGAATTAGTTTGACTGTTTATGCTTATTTTTCAGATTAATTCTAGATCCACTTCATGTTCTTGTTTTCATTGCTATGCTTCTTTGCAGTCTGCTGATTCCTTTCTTGCGCTTTGGGGAATTCATTTCTGGTGGTTCTCATTTCCCACTTACCCCTGATGCATTCAAGAAAGTATTGACTGGCCAAGCATCTTGGGAAGTCCTACTCAGCATTGCCCATGCGGTATGTACCCCTCTATCCAATATATTTCCTCCAGACCTTGAGATCATTATTTTGGAGCTGTAGTTTTGAAATCTACTTTCTTAAGAAAAAAAAAAGGCCATTACCCAGTGCACAAAGGCTTCCTGCACTTAAGCAAGGTTCTGGGAGGGTATATAGGTAGACAGCCTTACCCCCTTTACGGAGAGGCTGGTTCCCAAGGCTCGAACCCGCACCACTGCGCAGGCGGAAAGAGCCCTTTGCCATTGCTCCAAGCAATGACCCCTTAAGGTTGTTCATAATTATTAAAAGATTTAAAGAATATTAGTAGATGTAAAAGATCAGGAGAGAATGAGAATAGAAGATGATGGATAAATTTCCATTGAACTAGGGGTTAGCTTTTTCACTAGGAATGAAATTGCTTTCTCTAGTGTGAGACAGACCTGCCTACCTGAAATCCAAATTTTTAACAAGCAGAAGCCATCCATTCCCCAAAAGGTAGAGTTGGAGAGTGTTTTCTTAATAAGCACATCACCAGGCACAGGGTTGGCATCCACCAACATTAAGCACAACTTAGGAGATTTTTGGGTTTTTGCTCCTGTCAGGGTTTTTTTTTTTATTAATATTATTATAGTATTTTTCTATTTTTTTGGGTGCGGGTGTTGGAGTTGGGGAGGGGATAAATAAGAACATTATAGCCGGAGGGACTGTACTCCACATTGTTGGGCACCACTTGGGAGACCTTCCACATTGATAATTATATGGTTAAATAATCACATCCATGCAAGCATTATGTTATTTTATTCATTTTTAATTGAGTTCTGTGTAGGAATTAGTCTACAGTTATGAAGGTTTTAGAAATCAGATCGAATCAGGAGAATTTCCCTATTCGACTTGGAATGAATAGAAGCCGATTTCAATTAACCCTGATTCTTCATAAATGATACCGAATCATTAAAAATCCGTCCAATTCCTAGCTGATTCGAACTAGAATTGATGGAGACCGATCCTGTACCCAAATTCTGTGTTTTTAAACCTAGACAGATATGATTCTTGAATGAATCAATCCACTCCCCCCCCCCCCCCCGGGGGGGCTTTTTATTTGCTTTCGGGGCCACCTGCTATGTCCATTCTGTGATCATGTGGTTTCTTGATAGTGAGAGTGGTATAGTTTTGTGATGTTACCAAATTTTCCTCTCTTTTTTTTGTATTAGTAGTTAGCTTGATATGAGTTAGGAATCAAAGGATAAAGGAAAATACCAAATAGGAGATTTTCTGGGAGAATAATAAAAGGCTTGAACCACTTATAATTGAACTGAAGTGTCAACCGAAGCTATAGAGTGTAGTTGAGTTGCGCTGAACATTTTTGTGCACTCTGCTAATAGCATACCAATTCTGAAGCATATCTCCACTTTTTAGACGCTATGGCTTACTTGCGTCTTTTGGCCTGCTATAGTGGACACATGGTCAATAGACAGCCATCTGTTTAGATACTTTGCTTGGAGTTGTTCCAGATTGTTTTACCCTTTGTTTGGCTTGTTGGCTGGCTATTAGCAAGCACTCGATAAGTTTTAAGTTGACTCTGCAACACAAAACTTCTTCTTGAGAGTTTACTATGAGCTTTACTGGAATGTAATCCAAATGATATTTCTGAAGAAAAATTCTATCAATGCACAATGAATATGCTAAACAAGCCATAAGTCTACTACGTTGTTGGAATCTCTTTGGTTGAAGATCATAGGACATTCTGCAAATCTCTCTCTCATTTTAAACTTGTAACTTCTACAGTTGCTAGGCTGGCTCATTGCGGCTCCATTCATCTTGGCTGCACTCTACCTTGTTCTTCTCCCATGTTTCAAGTTTCTGGTTTCCAAGTTTGGTAGTCCTCCAAGCCCAAGGAAGCAAATACATTCCCCCAGAGAAATCAAGCTCAAGGTAAGGGATGCTTAACGTCCTCTTCCTCCCCCCCCCCCCCCCTCTTCAATGAGCATGGGCCCTTGAACTATAACACAACCCTTTGTATATAAGATAAGACATTTTTCACTATGGTGAATGATTGTATAATAACTAAGGACATTTGATATGGGAGATGATTGGCAAAGTCAGGTATCTCTTTCTTTACTGGAATTTTTGTTTTCTGACTTAAATGCTTCTGTACCTGAGAAAATGGTGCTCTAAACTCTAAATGGAACACCACAACTGCATGATCAAGCATTATATTGTTCCTTCAAAATAGACCATGTTGACCAGGACTAGGCATAAGTTAAAAAAGCTATCTTGGTTTGATTTAGGCATATGTGGATCAGGGTGCATCTGTAAACATGCAGTTGAGATGAAAGACCTTTTAGGACGGACTTTCCCTTCACCCATTGTGAAGGAGGAATTGCTCACCATGGGCATCGGTACTGTCAGATGACCAAGATAAAGGGTAGTTTCAACTTCATCAACTTGGAGTGGGAGTGTAATGATAATTCAAGAGTCTAATCATGGAGTTACTTCACCTGTGGAGAAGAAATTCTTTCTTCTCATTTCACCTTTTAAATTTGTAAAATAGGTCCCTCATTTTTTACTTCACCTAGGGGTTAGAGCAGTTGGCTTGGAGAGGACACAGTATTCCGTAGAAGCGAGGTCCCGTGATCAAACCTTCGCCCCGCATGAGCCAAACAAAGGGGAAAACTAACAAATCATTTATCTGAAACTTATAATTAATTGGTTTTGATTTAAGATATTGAAACCATTTAATAAATAGTTTGATTCTGATTCTATCTCACATACCTTGAATCAAATCAAAACTCAACTAATTAACTAAATAAAACCGATTAACACCTTTAGAGGAGGCTTTATGGGGAGAACAACTTGTGAAAATGATGTTGGTATCAATAGAATATTCCCTTATGACAGTTCCCTTAGAAACTAAATTTAAGGAAGAGGAAAATATGACAAAGTCATCTTTCTCAAGAATTTTTGTAAATCTAAAATGGGTATCTCAAATGATTGGCATTATATGGAAATTCTTAATATGTTGTAGGCCATAGGGATTTGAAAAATTGACTAATATAAAGATTCTCCCTTGGCTCTTTTTCATAAGTAGTCCTAATCAACTGGCTAAATAATACATAGAAGTCACCATCCACTATACTCAAACCTGGGACGGTGCATGAGTTTTGGAGCGGATCCTAACGTTTGGCATTTTTCGAAAAGTGATAATACACAATAGTCAAACTTGGAATCTTTGAAATTTTATTAATGTTTATATAGTATAAAAGTTTTTCAAATTTGATGTGAATAATATTAATTGAATATTCGAATGAGTAATATTTTTAGTCATTAGTTATAAATTTAAAGATACCCAATTTTCAATTTGGGATATTTTTTTATATTAAATCATATTGTAGTAAATGGTAACACAAAATTGTTTTAAAATGCTAATGTTAACCATATGCTTAATCACTAGTCTATTTCCCAAAAAAAAATGTATTGATTATATTGTAGGATTTTTATTCAATGAGTAGTCCCATGGATGAGGAGGTCTATTCTTTTTAAGCCTTTATTTGGACCACTAGAGACTTTTTTTCTCTTTTTGCTAACAATGGGTATCCAAGCTTTCGGCCTGACTAGTCCCCACGGGCCCATCGACCCCTAGAGACTTCAAACTACCAAGGCATCAGTTAGCTCTGAAATCTTTTTTTTTTTTTTTTTTTTTTTTTCTCGTAAGAAGTTCTGAAATCAATATTGATAGTTTTAATTCACAATATCGGTTAGTATTGAAATTGTTATTGATATGTATTGATTCATATCGGTCATATCAAATGTTTTTTTTTCCTTCAAAGATACCAATACTAACATGACTCTCTCTCTCTCTCATGAAATGACTTCTTCACTCCACTATTTATGAAACCATTCTGTTGCCATTACTGATTCACCCTTGTCCTAAGAAAATATTGCATTCTAAAAAGTGGGGAATGAGTTGGTAAGAGAGAGGTGATAGTAGGAGGAGTGAGACGTTTGTGTTAGAATTTCACTTTATTGGGAAGGAAAAGGAAGAGAATATTCAATACAAATGTGGTATCATTATGGACAAAGAAAGATGAGATATTAAGCTCTTGTTTAGACTGGTTTGTTTTATTAGTACAATATTGATAGCTACTTGTTGGGAACTTGAAGAGAACCACATGTGTCACTATATATATATATATATATATATATCCTTTTTATTAAAAAAAATCATATGCATTCTTCTATAACTTAAAATAAATCACAAATATTATCCGGATTATTTAGGAAAACAACTATTGAAAGTGACGTAGTTTGCAAAGGAATATTCCTCTATGACATATAGCAACTCAAATTTAATAGAAAAGATTGAGTAAGCTAACACCGTAAGTTAGCACTCACTATGTCTATCTCTTTCTTTCCTCTTTTGAAATGATTCCTCTGCCCTTCTTATATGATACTTTATCCGGTGCTTCTATTGATGATTTGGTGTTGTCCATTAGTTTATCGGACACCGGTGACATGCCTATCCCTATTCTCAAATTTAATTAAGAACTTATATTGGACTGGTTATTCTTCCTTCATGTTGTACATTCAGCCTAGAAGCTATCATCTTGCATTGTACGATATGGGGAAGTGATGAAGGGAAAATGACAAAGTACATCTTTCTCAATAGTTTTTTAAACATGCATTGGCTTTACATGGAAAAAATTCATTACATTATTAGCCATAAAATTGACGTGGGTATGGAATTTGAAAATTCTACTAATTTAAAGAAGCCCATCGTCTCTTTTTCACTTAGTAGTCTAAATCACAAATCAGGCCAAATAAGAGATAGGCAAATTGAAAGCGATTTCTTAATATATGACAAGATAACAAGTGAGGAATTTTAGATATGTACATAATCTCTCTCTCTCTCTCTCTCTCTCTCTCTCTCTATATATATATATATATATATGGGGAAGTGTAGTTTCTGTATGCACGTGGAAGTCAATTGGCGTGCAGAAGGAAGTATCAATAGGGGCATCATTTTCCATTTCATGGGGGCGGATCAGTCATTTTGCCCCCAATGCCTGGATTCAGACCATACTCTCCGATATAAACTTTTTTGATAATAAAAAAATAAAAAAGAAAAAAAGAAAAAGAAAAGAAGCATACATCATGTATAGGATTAATTAATTCATACTTAGTGTAGACTTAATTAGTGTGCTTCCCTATCTTAGTTTTCTCTTTTCAAAACAAAGCGATAGTAAAAAAAATCAACAAACAACTGAGCACCGTCTGCTGAAAAACATCTCATTCCACCTTAGATGTGTGATAACCTAGATCTTTTGTTTTATGAGAATAAAATTTTAGGTTCCAAGCTTGCCGCTTGAGGTATTTAAACCTGATTCATGCAACATAATACATTCTCTTTTAAGCTAGCAACCTCTCTTAATTTCTCTCTTGAAATGACCTTTTTAAGTTATTATTTATGAAACCATTTTGTCACCCCTTCATTGGTTCATTCTGCCAGCTGCTTAGAGATCCCTTGCCTAAGAATATATTGCTTCCTACAGAAGTGGAGAGTGAGTTGGCTAGAGAGAGACGTGAGAGAGAGAAAAAAAAAAATCAATATAAATGTGGCATGGTTGTGGAAATAAAAGAAAATTAAGCCTTGTATTGATAGATGTTGGGAACTCAGTGAGAACCACATGTGTCACTATATTCAATTATTCTAACATATATATCCTTTTCAACAGCAAACACACACACAAACATATATATATATATATATATATTTATATACAAAAAGGAAAAAAAGTTTATAGAGACAAGAATATACATTTTTCTTCCCCTTTTTCTGTCCAATACGATAATCGATATATGGTTCAACGACATCCCACTATAGTTACGACCACTGAGTTGTTCTTATATCTATACACTATTTCATTTAATGAAATATTTATTATCTTTTCATATTATAGGAAAATATTAATGATACCCACTTGTGCATGTATAGTCGAGACATAGTTGGGCATAAAAAAACTGTACTACCCCACTCCATGCATTGAAGATACCTCTTCGTGGCTTGTCATTGATTTATATATAGATACAATGGTTGTGCAAATAGGTGGCATTCTCTTACACTAATCATATATATTATCTATGATCTATACTATCTATTATGGGAGGCAAACCTCCTTCTTCAGCTTCGTATATATACAATATGTGTGGAAATGAAATGTATCCGAATGTATGATCAAGTCTAGATTCATCAACCAATGTTGAAAGGTATATACAAGAAAAAAAATATTTAAATCTTAAATGGCTCTCTCTCTCTCTCTCTCTCTCTCTCTCTCTCTCTCTCTCTCTCTCTCTCTCTCTCTCTCCACATTAGTCTATGTGCATTCCTGATATAGTGTATTAGATGTAAGGAAGATTTACTAGGAGGAGAACTTGTGAAAGTGATGTAGGTAACAAAAGAATATTTCTCTAAGACATACTTTAGTGAGAAAGTTATCTTTTTCAATAATTTTTTTAAAATTGGCGATACATGGGAAATTTTTAAGACATTATTGGGCACATAAAATTGATGTGGGCATGGGAATTGAAAATTGACTAATCTAATGATCTCTCATCCTCTCTTTTTCATAACTAGTCCAAATTTAGAAATTGAAAGTGATTCCTTAATATATTACAAGTGAAGATCAAATTTAGTTAATTTAGTTATGTAATATGTTATACATCATCCTCTCTTTCTCACAAGTAGTCCAAATCAACTGGTTAAATTAGAAATATAGAAATTGAAAGTGATTCCTTTAGTATATGACAAATGAAGAATTTTAGAAATTGAAAGTTATATCGAAGGGTGTTAATTGGTTCGGTTTCAGTGTATACGATGTGGTTTGATTTAGTTTTTATTTATTTGGTTGAAATCAAAACCTCATCATTTACTAAATGGTTGCACTTTCTGAATCTGCAACATAATCGGTTTACTAGTTTATTCGCATACATTCTCAAATTTGTTTTTGTTGATAAACGCTTCAATCTTGTATCAAGTTAAATTTGACACTGAACAAGCAAGGATTTAACTATATAACTACATAATAGGAGAAAAATATTGAATAGATCGTTGAACAGCCTTTATGGTCCGTAATTCTTCCCTAAATTAAACTATTATGTTTTATTAAAAAAACCAAATATTTAATCGTTATACGGGTTAATCAGATCGATTTTGACTGTTTAAATGGTTCGATTTTCACAGTGTCAATTCCTTTTGAAACTAATGGGTTAAACAATTAAAACCAACCCGACCGATTTCACTAATCGGTCTTAAACTTGAAACCATAACCGAACCATTTACTAAATGTTTTTGCTGTTTTGGTGTAAACGGCTTGATTCGATTTTGGTTTTAAATTCACATCCTTAGTTATACACGTCTCTCTCTCTCTCTCTCTCTCTCTCTCTCTCTCTCTCTCTCTCTCTCTCTCTCTCTCTCTCTCTCTCTCCTTATTTGCATAAATCATTTATAGGGTAAAATTAATTCATGCAGCATGACCTAGCTACAAATAACCAGATTTGAGTATTTACGTATTGATTAACTCCCTAATGATTTTTGTATTGTTAATCCAGAGGAGGATTAAAGCAACAAATAGACGATAACACTATGGATTATGAAATTTGCATTGGCTTTAAACATTACATGTAGTGAAATATGAGTATCTGATAGTACAATAGTACGTACCTACCAAAATCATTGACAATTAATTACATTTAATTTAATTTGAGAAGCATAATTTTACAACGTGAAAATAAAGTACATACATAATGTCATCTCATTAAATATGTAAATGCCATTTTTTTTTCTCTTTGTTAAATAAACTATTTTTTTATTTGTTATTGATTTGACGTGTAAGATGACAATATAAACACATAGTGTGTAGATCCTTCTTCCCCTAATAAAAAGAAAAGTTATTACATTTAGTATTACATATTGAACGGCTCCAATTTGTCAAACACATAATAAATGGTGAAATATGAGCAAGGTGACCATTACTATCATTAAGAGTATGATTTTCTTCCCATTACTTATGGTTACAGTTGTGCTAGGCAAATTAAGAGGACAAGCTGGTATGCCTGGTCTGTAGTAAAAAAGAAGACATTTGTGCATAAGGATCAAAAAATTCCATTGGGTAGGCTCCTCTTAAGTACATATTAAGAGATTCTTAAATAAAATATATTATCATGTTTGAGTATAATATGTTAATAAGTCAATAACCATTCATTTGAAGGTATTAATTGAATATGTCATTAAAGTTAGTGACTTGTAATTACTTGGATTTGAAATTGGTTCTTTGGCTGGTACTGATTAGCACTATCTTACCTTC
The DNA here is from genome assembly GCF_013358625.1 of Macadamia integrifolia. Lineage (NCBI taxonomy): Eukaryota > Viridiplantae > Streptophyta > Magnoliopsida > Proteales > Proteaceae > Macadamia > Macadamia integrifolia. Next base: position 4,042,409 of record NC_056559.1, read on the forward strand.
ACCTTGCACTACTAGTGCTCTACCTCACAAAGAAATCACTTCATTGGAGTTCAAAATTTAGATGGACAAAGAAATCACTTCACTGTGGTTTGTCCATCACTTAATTGGAGTTGAGAATTTCGATGGTTAAAATTTTATATAGAGCAATGAATTTTTTGGCTGGTCCACCACCCATTTAAGGGTTTTTTTCCTATAATATTAATATATGCCAAACGATATATTGGTTTTTTTTTTTTTTTCCAAATTTTAGGGAGTGCTAGAGCCCGTGGTCCTTACATGCCAAGTAAAAAATAATAATAATAATGAAAAAAAAAATCCACATAATTGATCGTATTGTAAAAACGAATACCTAAAATGATGAAGAAAAAGAATAGAAATTATATATAAACAATCACACAAAGAAAATGATTTACGTATGTGATTTGTTAAGAGTGTTTAAGTCCACAATGAGATGAGGCCTACTTCACTATTGATGGGGAATAAATTGCAACCGTTCGTTCTTACACCTCTCAAATTACAAAGAAATTGCCTTAACAACAAAAATTACGAAGAGACATTATATAGGTAAAGTTTTGAAGTACCCATAAACCCATAAAAAAAGAAATCCTCAGCCCTCAAGGCCTTTGGTCCTATGACTTCTTTCTGGTCTTTTGGAATCAACCCACAAACGCAAATGACAGAATACAATACATCATGCCCCCAACATAAATATCACAATAAAACTATGAAAATTTATTAAATATTGCTTTTGAAAAAAAAGAGAGAATGAAAAACATGGAAATGAATGTACAACTGAAAATATAACAAAAACCCCTATACATTTGTGAGGGAATACAATTAAATTTGACTGTAAAATTCAACACGTGATCAATCCAAATCATACAATCCTATGTATGAAACATAGGAAAGCATTCTTACATTGACCATGCAAGATAAAAAACTTTCACTAAAATGTAAACACATAGTGCCTATAGGCAGACAACCTTATTATCTTATATTTTCAAAGCTTGCTTTGCCATTTGGATAATTCCATTCAAATTAAAACATGACGAATGAAAAAGAACCTTGAGGTCTATGTATTCACAAAATTCACCGAGGCTGCCATGCGGCAGAACTAAAGTGCCCATGAGAAGATTTCTTTTTGATAAAGTTCTAATCTTTACTTAATTCAAATAGAATAATCGAGAGGGACCCATTAAAAGTTAGATCTCCATCTTCCATTCGTGATGCACAACTCAGCTCATGCCTTTCGGCACTGAGAATTGATCCTTTATGATCGGTATGCCAACCCTCAGCATATGAACAGAATTAGATGCTAATCTCCAAAGGCAATGAGTTCCTCCATAAGTAAAAAAGATGTTTGGGTCAACAGATGTTTCAATAATATAAATTTTTTTTTTTTTTTTAAATAAAATTTCATTAACTAAAATTGGCAAGAGAGAACCTCTGTCGAACAACAAATATACAAAGAAAGGGGGTTTAATCCACCAAGTTTTTAAAAATAAAAAATTTAAGGCCCCTCCACCGGGGAAGTGAGCCTTTTTATTCATAAATTAATTGTGAAAAAGTAAAAAGAAAGTGCTGAATATCATCAACTATAGTTAAAGTAGGTCAATCCAAAGATGAAACAATGTTGTTGAGAACACAAATAAAATGTTGGCAATCTGAAAAGATGAGAAGATGCAGAACCCAAAACTACGGGCCAAAAAAAGAGCATTCAGTACACTTTCTGCCTCCAATCTCATAAAGGCAAAAATAGTATTAAAAGATAAGGAACCCAAGACCATTTCTACTTGCATTTTACATGGGATCACCCCTCAAATGATTAATGTGAGAGCACATATACCACCATGCTTCCATAGCTCTTTCTAAAGGGCATTCTTCTGCTTTAGTGTATCTATGCATTGTCGTCCTTTTCACATAAAAGGTTGGGCCGAAGGTCAACTATTTTGATCATGGTTTTAAGTATCGGTCTCGTATCGGCTATATCGGATTGATATCAGTTAAGACAGATCCTCGATCCCTAACCAATCTGGATTCATTATTCGTATTGTTTCGAGGTAAAATAATAAAAATTTAGTACTTTTAAAACAACAAGGGTAAAATCTACCGATACTACTGATCCAATTCGATAGTATTGAATTCATATTGACAGATACCAACACCAATACCATCCCCTAAATCCATGGTTCTAATACCAGAGAGAAACAAAACTTGGAAGAACTCAAAACCTAGATCATATAAATCCACATTAAATCTCTTTTGATAGTAAGTCTTTTATATGATTGATATGGGATCCTAACAGTATCATTCACGTCTTAATTTAAGTTGATTCCAATCTGACGTTAAGGAATTGACATCTCACATAAGGTTCACCCTCACTGAATAGGAAATCTACTTGGCTTCCTTAACAGTTGACAACCATCTTTTTTAAATAAATCCGTTTAAACTGTGTTGGTTTCGACTGTTAAGAGTTGAGAAAAGAGATGCCATAAAGTTTGCCCAAACGAAAAATGTTCGAAAGGAAGAACGCTGAAACATTTAAGTCTTCAACTGGATTCAGTTTCACCGAGCTTGAGGTTGTCATCTCTACACTTGTTTTGTGAGTTTCAGTTTAGGGTTTGTAGTAATTACAGATAAGATTAGATGATTTCGGAAGTAGCTAGGAACCTTCAAATTGTTTCCTTTCTTTTTTTAATTATTTGTCTCTTCTTGATAGAGCAACGGTCCTATTCTTGATATAGACAACGGCTTTTCTGTAGGTCTTGTAATTTCGTCCTGTCATTTTCTCCTGTAGCTTAATCCAAGCCATCGATTTTACTCAGGGCCGGTGTTCCTCAATGTATCACCAACTCTGAATGTTAATTAACTTGATCTTCTCTGGTTTTTCCTGTTCTTCTTTCTGCTATTGTATTCTGTTTATTTGAACCCTTTTTTTTTTTTTTTTTTTTAACTTATTTTTTGGATTAATTGAGATTCTGGGAATTCCCACTTTTGGGTTTTTAGTCTCAGACGAATTTGGGGTTTTTTTTTTCTGAGATTTTGTGAGTTGGGTAGTTCTCATTTTGCAGTTTTTCTGTATTTCTTACTCTGAATTTTCTGGTTCTCGTCTCTGTAGCATTAAGAATTCAATTCCCATAATTTTTGTTTATCTTTCCTGGACTGGGTCTTATTTTATCGTAGGGATCTTTCTTTCAAGTTTGCTTCTGTTTTTTTCTTCAGTTATTTTATTTATGGGATTTGAGGTTCTTGAGGTTGGTTGGTGATGTCTTATAACAATCCAGAGACGCCTGATTGTTGCTCATCGGCTTCAGCTGAACTGAAACTATACCAAGCTTTCATCTTTTCCATACCAATCATCTTCACTTTTGTTCTTTTGTTCCTATTTTACTTTTTCTATATTCGACGAGGGAGCGTTTATTGGTCATCTATACGGATGAGGACATTCAACGGGATTACGGAGGAACCCATCACCAGAGTAAGATTACAATTAGTTCTTATTAAATTTCTGTTTTTGGCATTTCCTAACGTTTGTTTTACTCACAGACGTAGTTTCCTTTTATAACTACGGTGTTGTGTTGCAGCCATCAGAATTGGGTTTGAAGAAGGAGATTAGAGAGATGCTACCAATAATTGTATTCAAGGAGAGCTTTTCTGTCAAGGATACACAGTGAGTGGGATTTCTTTGATTACTCACTACTTGCATTTTTTGGACTTTGCATCATTTCGGTTAGCTGTATCGATGGTTTTTTCATATGGAATGACAATTGGCCACTGCTTGAAGATTCTTCAAAGAGTGGCAGTATCAAATGTTTTATTTATTTATTATGGAATGACTGTTGGCTATGTCTTGAAAATTACTCCAAGAGTTTGAAAAGTCCAGATCTTAGTGGAGTTATTAAAGTATTGAGATCTGAGTTGAAGAACTTCATCTTTCTCTCTTGGATGGATAACATTGAATTCAAGCTGGTGAATATGCTACGTGCTGTATGTACTTCAACATTTTCGATCTTCTGGACTGGCATACAGTAAAAAACTTTAATTTCATAATTTTGGAGAACTTAATGGTGGGATTCTTGTAAAACAGTTGAGGTTTCTGACTCAACATGATCAAATGCATTGATTGGTTACTAATCCCAACATGGCTCAATAAGACAGTCTTAGGGTATAAATTTGCCCTTTTACTTTAAAAAGGAAAAAAATAAATTGATAATGTAGTTTGTTTCAATTAGATATGCTGCCTTTTTTCCTTGAGAGTCATGGATGCTCATTAATCCAGAAGTCATGATCAAGTCCCCCCCCCCCTTTTTCTTAGTCCATTGATCCCATGTTGGTTCAAATATTCAAGTTTTATCTGTGGATAGGTGGATAATAGATTAGGAAGAACTAAATTTAATGAAAGTCTGGAGATATTCTTTGGTGATTTACTAATTTTGTCTGAACGGTTAGTTTTTCACTTTCAGTTGATGAAGAGAAGTTGCTAAAAGAATTCATAATTTCTAGTTTAAGCATCTAGAATTCAGGATCCAGGTTCCAATCAGATCAGATTCTTCTGATCCTGATCTGGATGATCGACCCCGTCATATCCTGGTTGAGTTTTGGGGGAGTCGATATCCTGTAGTAGATCTGTCACCAACAATCCCAATATCGATTGGTGGACATGCCTGATCCAATGCTGATACTTAAATCCTAGTTCAGGCATGCTCCTTTTGAAAAATAATAATGCAATATAGATGTTTCAGAATTCTCGTGCATGATCATTTCACTTCTTGAACCTAATGTTTGCATCCTTTACCGGTCCAGTTCATTGTCCATGTTCAAATTTTCTCTTTTATTAACCAATCAAGCAGTCTTTAAACTTTTTTCCATGTATCTATTTTTCTTTTTCAGTACACATTTCTTCTTGTCGAAGTTCAATGCCTTAGATTCACTGGGCTGCCCATTCTGATACTGGTCCCAGTTAAACCATGTTACTTGCTATATCTAGCATATGGCTTTCTATTTCCTTCTTAGTTTTCCATTTTTTTTTTTTTATCAAGGACGGTATAGTTAAAAGAGGAAAGTACAAGAGGAAAGAGAATTCAAAGCAGCCTATATTAATGCCAATAATTACATTTGGAATGAAGCACATCTAAACAAGTTTGACACCCCAAACCTTTTTAGTGTCTGCATAAGATGGTCATGGAATACGTCAGCAAGACGGTGATCATTTTAGATGAATAATGTGCGCAACTTCTAACAAGAAGGGTTCAAGGTGGAAGACCAGCCAGATTTTTTTTTTCTGCTTTGTGGGTCCCACCCTTGGAACTCATGGACGGTAGTTTGTTCTAGTTGTAGGGAGTATTAATTACAACAGGTTTTAATTTGGGAAGCAGATTAGAAGTTATTCACTTTATTCCATTTTTTTTGTTACAGTTTCAGTTCAGTAAATATATAGAGAACCATTTGCAGTTCAATTCTTAATGAGTCTAAGAAAAAAGGTGAATAAAAATTGAGGTGCGGTCAAATTACACCAACCAAAATAAAAATCCGAAGTAACTCGCATGGGCTCGCCATGGGTTGATGTAAGTTGTAACATCAGATTAGTTTCAACTATGTTTTGTTGCTTGGTGCATCCAGGCTTATTAGGGATTCTCTAGGGCTATTGATTGTAGTTTTGAGTTTTCTTGATTCCAAATGAGAAATGATTATGCAATCACCGACAGACTCTTAACAATTCCAAGGATATTTAGCAGAAAAGGTCCAGATTACTAAGAATCTTGAATCTAAACAACTGTTAGGTTCTAGGGAGAAACTCACCAAGAATTCACACCAATGAAGAAAATAACAGCATGGATAATACTCCACAACAAGAATAGACATTGAAGAATAAAAGTCCTCTTTTTTTATTTGGTGGGGGGGGGGGGAATAGGCAACAATAATCTTCAATTATGTAACAAGATTACTTGTTGATCAGGTAATTACTTACTTTTATACATTAATATAAATAGTATAATCATTCTTGCCTTACATCTTCTAACTTTATTTACCATAAATATTAAATTTTGGATTTATCCATTAATGACCTATCTCAAAATCATAACAAACCCAAACAATAGCTCCATAATGCCATTAGAAAAACTCTCTCTCATTGTACTGGTGGATGCCCTGCATAACAATTTACGCTAGCCAAAGTGATGAATAAGCTTGTGTTTGTATAGGTTAATTGGTTAGGGTAAAATAGGAGTTTCAGGTTAAAATAAGGATTGGCCTTTGGAAAACAAGTTTCCAAAAGAAATTTCCTAAGGTTGGAATTTTTGAAATATCAATTGAAATTTTAGGCCTCAAGCTTATAAGGTTTTAGAAAGATGTTACGAGACAAAGACAATTCTGAAGTCAATTACAAGTAAGTGATCAATGCAATAAAATTTCTACATGTTCAGGAACCAGAACTAGGATTAGAACTCGCAAACAGGCTGCATGCGGGTGCTAGTCTGACTTTTGTAGGGTCCTGGAATGGGTGGATTATGGTCAGTCCTAACATTTGGCATTTTCGAAAGAAGTGGCCTCCCTCAGACTCAACCTCACGTCCTCATGCTTGCAGCTGAGCTATTACCGTCAGATCAAGCAACTGCCCCTAGAAATAGAACTAGGAATACTGTTCTAGTAAATTTGTATGCGAGTCTAAGAACTTGAATCATTCAGCACTATCGAATTGTCATCTCACTCTCTTAAGCAGCCTCCCCCCCCCCCCCCCCCCCTTTTTTCTCTTCTCCACTTCTATTTCTCTTACGGATAATACTGTGCCATTTTGAACACATGTATGTATCCAGCACTAGATAAGTCTAGAGTTTGCAATACCTTTAGAACTTCTGAATACGGCTTGCAGTGATTTTCCTGACTAAGCTGGTGATGGCTGTGGAATGCAAGGTTCAAACAAAGATTTTTTTACCATGTACTCCGTAATCAATTAACCCATGTTAGGCTGACCTTTAAACATAATGAAAATGTTCCTTTCATGAGCTCTCGTTCCATGTGAAGTGCTCCATTGTTGTTCCTTTTTCCCCCCTCACCCTTATATTTCCAGAGTTTTTCTCCGTTGTGCATTAGCATGCCTTGATACAGAGCACACTTATTGGTTGCGTGTGCCTGGGTTCAGTTCAAGCTGGGCGATGAAAATTTGATAAACAAATGGATGAGCTCTCGTTCTTTTACCTTCTTTCTTGCGAAAGTTGGCCAAACTTCTTAATCAATTGTTTTTGCTCACCATTCACACCCCACTTATAGCTGAGAATTTCTGAGCAATTGGAGGCCGCTTTCGAGTATTGTATTGTTTTAGTGGCACGGGCAAGTGGTAACTGGTAAGATAGGGGTCTGCAAATCCCTTTTCCCCTGTTCAAATACGGGTGTTGCCTGATCAACCCAAGACTCAGACCAGAGTAGGTGAAGGCTTCTGTTTCCAAATTTGAACTTTCTCGATAACTAAACCAATTACAAACTGAGAAGAGAAATCTTTAAATATGGGGAATCACGAGTATCTATTAGGGTTGGTCATGGGTCTCATTTTTAAAGCTCTAGCAAGCTAACCGTTTTAGTATCTTTGGAGGTATGAGATATTGATGTATTACAGAAATGATCAAAGATCCAAGCAATGAAATCATTTTCATGTGATGTGACTTTGTTAGCAGTAATGGTTTGTCTAGAAAAGAAAACGTTGGACAATTCTAGAATACCTCAACATTGCAGATACTCTCTTTTTTCAGTCATTGTGAGCTTTGAATCCTTATCTTCCAATTCTCACTTAAAACACCATTTGCTCTCCTGCAGATGTTCAGTATGCCTGGGGGATTACCAAGCTGAGGACAAGCTTCAACAAATACCTGTATGTGGCCACACTTTTCACATGGATTGCATTGACCACTGGCTTGCTACCCACACCACCTGTCCTCTTTGCCGCTTCTCCCTCTTACCATCTTCTAAAACTGCACCTGACCATTCTGACAATCGAGTCGAAGCCCAGGCTGATGAAGAACAATCTTATCAAGAATCCTCAAGTATTAGTCATGAGGTTGGAACCTCTGTTCAAACAGGGGCTGAGAGAGAGAGCATAGGGGAAGAGAGTGGCAGCTATTGTATTAGAACAAAGGAAGAGTGCTCTGATGCAAGAAGAGAAGTTGAAGGGATTGGGTGTGGTGGTGAAGTTTCAGATGTTGTGCTTGATGTTGAAACACATGGTTCTAATGATCATGTGCTTGTGACAGAACATCCTTAAAAACTAGTTTAGTGTTCTTCTATTCTGCTTTAAATTTAAAGAAAGTTCTGTTATGTAAGAAAATTGTACATGATAAAGGTTAGGGTTCATTTTTAACACTTTGTGCCCTGAAGAAGGTCCTCCCCCCACCTCCCACCCACCCCAGATAAGTAACCAAATCTTACTGCTAAGAAGAGAAAGGAATACAAAGCTAAAAACAACTGCCACACATGCTTGATGAATACATTTCCAACCAAAAAAAAATAAAAAATCATATCAGTAGGTTGAATTTAACCTTCCAAATGATTTCCCATAAATTCTGCTTTATGTGAGTTAGAAATGGCCCTTTTTTTGTTCCAGTTGAATATAATTGCCTTAAGAGATGGTGAACCTGATCTTGTTGTGGATATAAACCAGTCATCTTCCTTATTTAGTTTGGTAATGTTTATCCTGGATATATCATGGATAAGTGATGGGAGAAAATTAAATTTAGCAGATTCAAATCCCGTATCCTTTGGTTGTTATGAAATGTTATTAGTTGATTCACTATTTGTATATTATTACTTCTTGGAATGTAAGAGGAACAGCGAGTTCTTAAACACCCCCCCACCCACCCTCAAGCCATATGAACCAGCAGTGCATTTATCTTAACCAGGGTCACTCTGCACTGCTAGGAAGCATGAATTACAAATGCAGAATCGGGATCTGGACGGTCCTGAATCAGATTGGATCAGAATTGGTCAGAATCAATTGCAATAAGCCCTAACCCTAGTTTCCATACAGGGATTGGCCGATCCGGATTGGCCTTGGCCAGCTGATTCCAATCTGAATCAGCCAATCCAATCTAAAACACCGACTTCTAGCCTCTAGTCAGACCATCCAGGAGTTTTTCTCCTTTCCATTACTGGAACAGTTGAACTTACTGTGTGTAAGCCTGGAGAAGATCTGCAATTATGCTTCAAGCCCATGAATTTTCATTCCCGAAAAATTTTAAAAATAACAAGGAAAACATCCGTGGATGGGTCAGCCAACATTTCCTTATGTGGATGGCACAACTAGTTGTTTTGCATAGAAAGATGATGTCGCGATTTTGATCGTTGGGTATCTAGAGAATGGTCTGAATTAACCCACATGTCGAATTTCAGGCTCTAATTCAATAATTTACCTCTCATGTAATGGTATACTCTCCATGTATGTCTATGCCACTTTTTATGGCCTTTGTTATCTCTTGGTAGTCCTGAATTTTTCACCGAATTTTTTTATCATGTGGAATCTTTATTTTGGCTGAAAATTTACATGTGAGTAGGGGGCTTTGGGATCAACCGGCTAACCATATTTCAGCCTCATTTGATTGCCATGTGGCACAGCTCGATGCAATGCTGTCCATATAATGAGCTATGAATTAGATAGATAGATATGTAGCCCTTATGGATTGGCTACACGTCACATCTTATGGCATATTTCAATCATAGAGCTCACCATTTTCTCTTGTATTTTGCATTCATTGGACTAATTTGTCTAAATTTGTTTGACTTTTCAACCATCTTCGCAAGTATCATATAGTCATATAGGAGATGAAACTTATTGACAGTATACCCAAAAAATTTAAGTACCAACTAAAGCTGCCACATATAGATCTTTTTTTTTTTTATGTAGATAATTGCCACTATAAAGGAAGCTTAATCAAGGTGGCACACCTTGGGTATATTGGCACACTCAGACGTCCTGAGTTCAATTCCCACTAAACACATCTTTGGCCACTTACACAGGAGTGTTTAGTGCTCTTCACTACTTTCAGTGAAAGTTGAATGGTTTTCATTCCACCCCGGTATGACCCGATCCATGGGGTTGTGGAGTCAGTATGGGCCCACAGGACTAGTCAGGCCACAGGCCTGGATACCCATCATTAGCGAAAAAAAAAATCATAGTGGCCAAGTAGTAAAGATATGGCATATTGGCACTAAGTGACATTCATTTAAATGGAAAAGTTGTGGAGCTACTGATTATTCATTACTTTTTTTTTTTTTTTTTTTTTTTCTAATCCTTTCTAAACCAGGGGTTCATGACAATGAACCTGCATCCTCACACTTGATTTGTGGATTTGGTGAACTTTCTCTTCCATTTTTTATATTTTGGAGAGGAAAGGGGTTGGTACTGATGAGATCTTTCACTTCCATTGACTAACCAGTGACCCACCCTCTTCAAAGCACAGTGATTTTTTTTTTTTTTTTTTTTAATTCAACTACTCCACATACACTCACAAGCCAAAAAAAAATATGCCTAGAGATTAAAGCTAACAAGAAGCAACATGGCTAAGAGCCTAAGACTGCATTTTTTTAACTGTATATCCTAATATCAGAATTTTAAAGCTTGGGATTACACAAGGATTACTTCCAAACAAATATGTTAATTAATCTCTCTTTCTGTCTAAAATTTTAGTTTAGCTAAAAAAAAAGGTCTCTAGACATTTTATAATCCTTTGTAATAAGGAATAATTGAACAGGTCAAAGTCACATTGACAAAATAATATGGGGTTAAAAGTTAACCAAACTGCCTATTTGTATTGGGTTCTGAGAATCAGCTTTTAAGAGATCTGTTTGACTGTGATCATGGAGGACACCCTCGTCTTATGTTAATCGGTTTGCCGTGTTTAGGGTAAACTCAAACAAAATGTACTATTAAATGAACTGCTAATTATTATTCTCTCACTAATGATCTCTCAGATAATTAACACAGTTGGTTTTGACATAACAAAGTAGTTCTCCAAACTCTACCTGTTCCTACACATCTTTGCTTTTCATGTCAGCAAACATTCCTGCAATCTTATTATCCACAAAGTACAAAGAAGAAGGACAAAATCAAAAACAAAGTAATGACCATCAATTATTATTATAACAAAGGCTCATGACAGTCAATCCACATGAGCCTCTATCTTTCCTTATGAACAAAGTATATTATTCTTATTATTTTTATGGTGAGAATGGATTTGAATTAACAAAAAAAAATAAAAATGACTTTTAATATTATTAAATGATGAATCATGATTTGTGTTGCCAACCCCATTTAACTGAGTTGAGTTGTGGAGATGAAGGGGTTGATAGGGGTTGTTTGTCTTTGTGGGTTTGGAGTTGACGATTTAAGTTTGTCATGTGAGGCTATCAGCTTCTTGCACATAGAAAGGATCTCTTGAAGAAATTCCTTTTAGTCTTCTGATAATGAAAACATTAGCTAGGATATGCTGCAAACTACCAACTCCACATTCTCTCTCTCTCTCTCTCTCTTGACTATTATCTATAAACTGTTCAATATATATACCCAAAACCCATAACTTTCATAACAAACAACCAGGAGAATTGAGAGAGTCTTCTCCACTTCTTAAGGTTTACTTCATAAAAGAACTTGGTGCTATACAAGGGAAGTGAAAACAGAGCAAAACCATGGCTCTCTCGATTAGTTTTCTCATGATTCTTTCCATTTTGTCCGTTGTTCCACTATGCTTCTCCCAGAAGAGCAATGGTGGTTACCTCTATCCACAGTTTTATGACCGGTCGTGCCCCAAAGCGCAGGAGATTGTGAAGTCGGTCGTAGCACAAGCTGTAGCAAAAGAGCCTCGAATGGCTGCTTCATTGCTTAGGCTACATTTCCATGACTGTTTTGTTAAGGTTCTTTCCCAACACCTTTCTCTATTTCTTTTATACATTTCTTCTCTTACTGAACCTAATATCTGTTTTTGGAGTTGTAGGGCTGTGATGGATCTCTTCTGTTAGATAGCATTGGTACCATTATAAGTGAGAAGGGGTCTAACCCAAACAGGAACTCAGCAAGAGGATTTGAAGTCATTGATGAGATAAAATCAGCTCTGGAGAAGGAATGCCCAGAAACTGTGTCCTGTGCTGATATCTTGGCTATTGCTGCTAGAGATTCCACTGTACTGGTAAGAACCCAGATCATGAGTTTCTTCTCTCCACAAAATATCATAATTCTAGGAGCTGACCCAGATGAGATGTTATGAGTTTATGCAGACTGGTGGTCCTACCTGGGAAGTACCATTGGGAAGAAGAGACTCTGGAGGAGCAAGCTTAAGTGGTTCTAACCACAACATTCCTGCACCAAACAACACATTCCGTACCATCCTTACTAAATTCAAGCTCCAAGGGCTCCACATTGTTGATCTTGTTGCACTCTCAGGTAAATTTGATGTCTTTTATAGACATTTTAAGCATCACCACCAGTACACCTAATAGCTTAAGCTTTTGGATTGAATAATTCATAACATGAGGGTCTTAATGCCAATGGTTTGCGATGGCAGGAAGCCACACGATCGGATATTCAAGATGCACCAGCTTCAGGCAAAGGCTCTACAACCAGACGGGCAACGGTCTACCAGACTACACACTTGACCAATCATATGCCACACAATTGCTACCCAGTTGCCCAAGATCTGGTGGTGACCAGAACCTGTTTTTCTTGGACTATGTCAGCCCAACGAAGTTTGATAATTACTACTTCAAAAACCTATTGGCTTACAAGGGCCTGCTAAGTTCTGATGAAGTTCTATTTACAAAGAACAAAGAATCAATGGAGTTGGCGAAGAAATATGCAGAGAACAATGAACTTTTCTTTGAGCAATTCGCAAAATCCATGATTAAGATGGGAAATATTTCTCCGTTGACAGGATCCAGGGGAGAGATTCGAAAGAACTGCAGGAGCATCAACAGTAACTAAGCAATAGCTGGTCGTGTGTGTGTGACTGTACTGTCCTAATATGGTGAGATTTGAGCAATTCATGTTCCAAAAAAGAGACTCATTTAAAGGTTATCTGTTCTAAGAAATCAAAGAGAATGGACCATACATGACTGTCTTTTTTTCACTTAGCCGTTTAATCTTCTTTAACATGCCCCGAGGAACATATGCTTCTAAAAGATCTTTCATACTGTGCCCAACCCCGAAGTTAGTTCTATACATATGACCAGCAACGAGAAAAATCAACCAACAAAATTATCAATGTTCTATCATAAATTTTCATCACCCAAATTTCACGGCAGAATCTATTGAATTCCGCCACTGCATTGCGAAGAGGTTGAAATGGACGATGGTTGTATAATCATGTAATACTCTTTTTATTTTTTTCTCCTCGCTACTCGTTATATTTGTCAGGTACTCTGCATAATCATACAATACATTTACAAATATCAAATGAAAGAGACAAGCATAATCAAAGCCAACCCATGGTTTTTAATAGCAAGTGCATGACTGAGTATTATGCCAATGCTAGACCACTTCCCATAAGACAGTGCAAGATGGATTTTCAAGCTTTGATATAGCTTTTGACAGCCAAAGTCTTGGAGCAAACCAAAAAAAAAGAAAAACGTGGAAGTGAGTAGTTCTGTAATTTCACTTACAGGTTCTTGCACTCATGGGACTGCCTAATCAACTTTCATGGTGATAATGGTGCATCTCAGAATATTCATACTCAGTTGCAGAAATTCCATCAAGGGAATAAGGGAAGAATCTTCATCCATGGTAGCTCCAAAACTCTGAAATTTCTCCACATGTAGTATCTAGTGTTTTAAAACTTCGGAATAAGTTTTGCTTCACTCATGGTGAATGGGTGAAGGAAACGCCCAATAATCTAGGGTCATTATTACTCCTTCCCCTCCTCTTTGCTGGAGGTTCAAAATACCCTTGATTATTCCCTGGCAGTTCAGCACCCATCCTACCGCGATGAAGGCCTGTGGCTTGAGGAAAACTATACCCTAAAACTTGATTCAACATCCATGGATTGTTTCAAACAACCTCGGATCATAAGCTACAACCATAATAACTTTGAATTTGTATATAAAAGGTTTTATAACCTTGCAAAGGAAACCAGTCTGCTAGGTTTACAGCTGACCTTAGGACTCACTAGCTGAAAGAAATGTGTAGGTGGAAATGCACTGATCTCACCAATGAGTCGTAGCCTGGAGCAAGTCCTACTTCCACACAATATTAAGAGATTCGTTCGAGTTAGTCTTTATATTTGATAAATAGGGAAGTGTTCTCTGTCCGGGAGCATGGCTCCTATGCTTGTGTGAGAACAAATCAGCACCTTCTTTTCATTCAATCTATGGGAGGTAGGGAGGTCATTACAGAGAGGAGAGAGGCAAACACAAGGGTGCAGGTGTGAAAGCCACACTCCTTGACAGAAAACTTTCTTCCTTGATAATATTTGCACAAAGTTGCCACTCTCAAACTTTACACTGTCAGCTCAAGCTTTTCATCTTTTCAATAAATGATGCTTCTCTTGATTTACCCATTTCCATATGAAATTTTGTTATCTCAATCTGAAATTTAACCACCACTACAAATCTATTTTATGTCTTCCTTATGAATGCACATGTGATATTTACACTTTTTTGTGGGATGTGTGCAAATAATGTTTTTCAACTTTCAACTTTCAACTTTCAACTTTCAACATTCAACATGCAACTAGTTGTTTTATAGGTAAGACTCCCTATCTAATTTTATTAATTTTTTGGCAAACTATTCTATATATTGACACATTCCCTTAGATTTCCCAGCTGTCCATTTCTACATATACCCTCTAATCCTCAAGGACTAGACTCTGAGCAAAGTGTCATGGGTGCAACTACTTCCCTCTCTTTGGGAGAATGCAAAGAATGGATTTTATTGCTTAATAGCGATTTCTGTTCCTCGAGCAAATTTGCTTTCAACCATTCAGCAACCCTTTCGGTCTGGGACAGTGAAATTTGTAACGACTAATGCAACCAGAGTATCAATCTGCAACTGGATATATAACATTTCAGTTAACGCCCATACCAACAAATCAACATGATCAGACCATTTTCTAACCACCTAGTGTAAGGTTTTTTCCTGTACATTGCATAACTACACCAGATAATCTGTTTCATTCTCTACATATGCATCTTGTACTAAATGCTCATCAAAAGAGATTTATTTAATGAAGATGGCCCTATTTGAGAGTGTTCTAGCATCAGATTGGGACACTGTTAGTCAAAACGGGAACGGAAAAAAAACAGAGACGTACAGTACGGGTTTTAAACAGATAAAAACGATGAACAGTACGGTCAAAAAAACAGGGAACGTCAAACGGACCAAAACGAACAGTACAAGTATTAAACGTGTAGTTTTCAAAAACGAAACAAAAAAAATGGCAATATACTCATGTAATTTGAGAGATTATTACCTGTACACCTGCATCTAATGTTCTAAACCACAACAACATCAAACATTCATGCACATATCACAATGGATCATCATGTAGGTAGTCAACCAACTAATACTACAGGATCTATGAAGAAGATGGTTAATTACCTGAATAGATGCATGCTACATACATGAGAGCTTCTTTTGGACCAGACATGGCTTCAATGGGAGTCAAGTAACCTGCTCCCTTCATACAGCAACCAAACCCCATCCTGCTTGCTTCACTTCACTGTTATTCTCTCTCTCTCTCTCTCTCTCTCTCTCTCTCTCTCTCTCAAACTGACACACACACAGAACGAAAGAAGCTAGGAAGAGAGAATCAAACACAAAAATATGTGTGTTGTAAGAGAGTATCACATACACACAGAGAACTCTCTCTCTCTCAAGGGAACCCACCTAAGAATGTTAAAATGATAAGGCAAGAGAAGGGACATGTTTGGGCAAAGAAGTGCTTGGTATATATAGAGATTATTTTCAGAGCTGAGGTGAATATTAAAAGTTAGAATATATAGTAAACATGTTTCTAATGTGCCTAGTCCTTGACAAAGAAAGAGAGGACGGTGAGATCTTTTACTTTTTCAGATGGCGACTGGCAAGGGCTATTCTGAAATCTGAAATTGATTTCTAACCCTTTTTCGCTGTGCCGTCGGCCGCTGTTGACTGCTACTCACTTCGACCTGCTACTGTCTAAATTGCAGAGTCCACACTCCACAGTCCCCACTCCGCTAGTCTGCTACTCTGAGACTGCTATCGATGGCCTGCTACTGCTACTGTCTGATTTCTAACCAGCTACAATGCGGTCAGGAAGAGGTAGAAGAAGAGGGTTTCCTTCGATCGGCTGCTGTCAACGGCCTGCTACTGCTACTGCCACCGTCTTCTTCGATCGATGTGTTGTGAGTTGCAACTTGCGAGTTGTCTCTTCTTCTTCTTCTCTTCTCTGATTCTAGGACCGACGGAGGAGAAGGGTAAGGAGCTCTGAAAGTCTAAATCTCTGATTTCTTAGATTGACCGACGGAGAAGTAGGGTTAAAAGGAATAAGAGGATTGGGGAAAAAATAAACCCTATCGAATGGTTTTTTTTTTTCCTCCTAATTAGTATGGTAAAATTTCTATCTTACCCTTAAAATACGCATACGTGTTTTAAACGGTTTTTTGGGCCGTTCCTGTTTTTTTCCCGCATTGCATAGAGACATACGGAAAAACGCGTTTTAAATGGTTACAAAAGGCAACCACGTTTTAAACGCATTTTAACTAACAGCCAATCTCAACTTACACTCATACCCACCTCAGTTGTGAAGATATTAATTTCATAGATGACCTTTAATGGTTGCATAAGAACATTATAAATTTCATTCATTAAAATAAATGCCATGCATATATACACAGACAAGTACAACAGTGGCATGCAAAAGGCACTAGAATTCATTCATATTTACCCACCAGGTATGCTTGAATAAAAACAAAAATGTAATTTGAAGATTGCAGAACCTAGTGTTGGTATAACAAGCGACCAAAGAACAGCCCAACCCAGAGATCATAATTTGACTCAAAGGACATAGCCACAACAAAGATATACATTTAATAAAGGCTATGTAACCTCTGTACAAAGAAATATCAAGGAATGATGCTACCCCATATAAGATGTCAAGCATACCTTGAAGTAAACGTCCCCTTCATTTGAAATTCTATCAGTATACTCGATGGTTCAATTCTCTGAGAAGCCAGCCCAAAATTTTGCAGATATTCACATGTAAGAGTGTGATGCTATGTGACAGATGCATTAAGACTGCGATTCAGGATAGGGATTCAGTTTGAACTCAAGGTTGACACAGAGAGAGGGAATGCCTAACCAGAAATGCATTGAAAGCCACCACAAATCCCTAACCAAAGTGCAAATAAAATTAAACACACAAGTACATCAAGACCAATGACAATCCAGACTTGGCGCCGCCACCTATCTCGAGCATGCTGTAGATCTGTTGAGCTTGAACCCTTCTGTACTGACATTGAAGATACCACCACACCATGGTTATCAGATTCAATGGTTGACGCATAATCCTTCATTTCCCGATCCGTAGATTTACGGTGCTCCTCAGAGGTATTGTCTCTAACCTCAATAACACGATCCTTCATTTTCTTCTTCTCTTGCTTGCTAAACTTCCCCAGCAATGGAGCCTTAGTAGATGTGGCAACTTCAGTTTGACCACTTTCTGGCGATGGTGAAGGCCCTGGATGTTGTGATGATGGAATCTCAGGCATCCCTCCACCATCAGATTGGGGTTTCGAGACTTTCCCCAATGAGTTTATCAAATGGCGGATAACTGGCACCAATTGTTCTTGAAGACGAACTGAATTCGAACCTGAAATACTGCCCCTTGAACTGCTCTTTGCAGCCTTCTTAAACTCGTCTCTTACATGTTTCAGAAACTGAAGGGTCCCAGGATTTCCGAGACTCTCATCCACAATAGAGAAGTATACATACCCATCCTCCATTAGGAACCCATAAGTCTTTTTCCTAACACTCTGAAAATACCAGGTGTGGAAGGCAGGAGCCTTTTCCAAGCACAAAACTGCCAATTTGTCAATCTCAGGGTCACCACAGCTGTACGCATAGAGGATTCGATTTCCCTTGGCAACACAGCAATAGAACACCATATTCTGAATAGAACCCATCTCACCTTACAGAGCAAAATAAATAAAGAGAAACAGAGTCTAAAGACACCAACTCGTTCCTAATGATCACAAGATCTCAGAATCATCAGAAATATTACTTGGATTGGTTTCAAGTGTTCAGAACCTCAATCAATCTTCCTTAAAATATCGAGATCTGAAATGGCAAAAGCAACGAATTTTTCACATTCAATTAATTCCTCGGCTATGATATCACAAACGTCCAAGAAATAAAAACAAAACTCTAGGGCAAGGATCTGAAATAAAAGAAAAAGGTCCAACTACACATAGAGACAACCTTCTAGCCAATCATGAATAACATCAAACATACCCGCTTAGGGTTTGCTTAATGTCCATAGACAAAACCCAGAAACAAAATCAAGGCAATCTTCTGGTAGGGTTTCAAACCCATCTAGGTACACACAAAACAGATTCGTCCTCCTGCAAATGACTCAGATTTATTTCCAAACTAGAGAGAAACCCACTTAAAGGCCATTTAATCTGTCAAACAGAAGAACCGAAACATCAAAATATTTCAAAATGGTTCCTCTATCTGGATAAGACACGTACAATAATATTATTCAAAATGGGTTAACTGATACAACTAACTCAGAGACCAGAAATCACTGATTTTCAAAAAATCTCCAGAAACAAGATCAGAAAAATATTAGAAAGCTCACCTGAAATGGTCCGCGGAGACCCAGAAGGAAAGGAATGTTCAGCGCTACAAGCAAACCCAAATGGAATTTCTCACTACAATTTAAAAGGATCAGATACAACTATTCAAGCTTGAATGGAAGGATTTACTAAGATGTTTCGTCTTTTACGTTGAAAGCTCTTCTCTTATGACTTCTAGTCAATCTTTAGATTCTCTGTTTATCTTGAGAAGTGAGAACTACGTGTACCATTAATCCGACCGGCCAACCGAATCAACCGTTCTTCAAACCGGGAGCCGATTCACTGCAAGCAAACCCTTCTTTTTTTTTTTTTCTCCCTAATGAATTGCCCAATGCGACTTTACTCACATGAACACGCTCATAGAATAGGAGTCGATTCACTGACCTCCTCGCATCTGCTTTTCAAGTTGTAGCTACAAGCCAGTGCTCTAAGGAACTCGAGAATGCGTGAACCCTAGTGAACCAAGAATGGGAACATTCGTTGTTTTGAATTAACATTGGTTTGATTAGATAGTCCTATTTGATATTTGTAAGAAAGAAGGATATTTAATATTTTCAATTTTTATTTTTTTTTAATCCAGGCTAGAAGAATTATCGGAATAAGAGAAATGATAATCAAAAGAAAGTTACATGTTCTAAGTATACCTATAAAGGTGCCATTTAGACAATCCAACAAAAAATACAAATAGAAATACAAAATATGAAGAAATGAATGCATCATATTACATAATATGACCTGCATTTTCTTGGTAGTTGCACCTCAATCTGTTAAAGAATGTAAAATTATTATATTAAATATTAAGATCAAATTCCTTTTTAAAACCATTTCATGATTCATGACTTGCAATCTTCTTTGATGATGACATAAAATAGCGATAAATTTGTTGCATTTTTTGGATTTGCACGATTCATTCCATGGAATGCTCGTGTTTAGTTATGAGTATTTTTTGGAGGAGGAATTTGGTGGTATGTCCAACCATGATATGTTAAGTAGATCGGATCTATTGTCTAGCGAGCAGTAGATAAGTAAAGATTCAAATTCTCATGTATAGGCAAGTCTTTAATGTCTTAACTTCTTGTGAAATTTGAACTCAATAAGAGTTGGTCATATAACAATATAAAGCTTTGAAGATTCATTGTTGATCTAAATTTTAAAAAACGATTGGATTGTTAAAGAGGCGTAGGCAAGATACCAATGCATGAGAGTTAAATAAGTTTTGGTATACAATATGATGAAGTGAATGTTGACTAGCTATGCTCTTCCTATTAAATTAATGAATTCTTTAAATTATCCTTCTATGTGGCAAATTACATGATCACTCCACAGGAACTTCAACCTTTTTTTCCATTTTGCAGTAGAACTGGCGAATGGATTGGGATTGAAATGGGTTTCAATCTATTCATTCCCCCATCCATATGATCAATTTTCGCGTACATCTGACTTCAAAATTTTCAAATTTTATGCATATTTTTTAGGATTATGAGCAAGGAAGTGATTTTAGAGTTTGTAAACTATTGACTTTTAGTGCTAGTATTCTCTCTCTCTCTCTCTCTCTCTCTCTCTCTCTCTCTCTCTAATGAAACTA
>NC_056559.1:4062817-4069289 GCF_013358625.1 Macadamia integrifolia
TTTTTTTTTTTTTTTTTTTTTTTTTACTTTTAGGCTCTGTGTTTATGAGAAAAATGAAATAAAGAGAAATGCAAAGAATTATAAAAATAAATAAAAGTTATCATAGTCATAGTGATGTAAACTTAAGTTATTACCTAATATGATAATTAAAATTTCAAAGACTCCTTATGCTTTTCGTTTTCTCACTCCAAAATCAGTTAGGATTAATAACATAACAAAATTAAGTGCTAATATTTAATAAAACTTTGAACTATTTAGAAATCATTATTAGCATTGATTTGAATAATATTGATTTGCATTTTTTATTTTATTTTTGGTAGAAAATAATGATTTGTAATATTATTTCAAACATTTTTGTAATCACATTCATTATTAGCATTGATTTGAATAATAATTTTATTTTATGTTTTTATCCACTTCCCTTCTTTTCACTTTACTTGCAATAATACGAAGACATAAGGTGACATGCAGTGCAATATTTAGAATGCCCTCAAGGTGACGTGTAGTACAATATTTCATTTATGACGTAGCAGTATAAATAAAGGAAAATATTGATTCGTATTTTTTTCTTTTGGTAGAAAATAATGATTAATTTGTAATATTATTTCAAAAATTTTTGTAATTACATCTACTATTATATTCATAAGTTAATAGTAAGATATAAATGATTCTCATTCATTCCTAGGGAAAGGCTAAGTTGTGTTGTTGATTCATTCCTAGGGAAAAATGCCACTTCATATTCGAAGCAAGTAAAACTTCCATTGGTAAAGAATTGACGTAACACTTATCTCCATTAGATAGTCAATGGAAAGTTTAGATTTGCCACTTTTCGAATTTCAGAATCAAATTCAACCATACAATCCCTCATGTATTAGCATGTATTTCTATGTATATCCATGCATGCTTAGTCCTCTGACCCAGATTGAACCTTGACATGTAACATGGCAGATTTTTTGGTCAATCAAATAAGTGTTAGAGACATTAGTCCTTGTAAATGTTTTTGGTGATCATAAACTTGTGTTTGCGTAAAAAGAAAAAGCCTATGTATCAATTAGTATCCTCTCGAAGCATCAAGTCTTTGCAATAAGGCAAACGTAAGCGAATGGATAGAGTCATGGAGCAAACATCTCAGTGGAAGATATCAAAGTTGAACTCAGTCAACCAAAGTCATAAAGTACTGAACCACCAAGATTGGAAATCGATCTTCAAGGACCTCAAAAGCTAGAATAGCAATGTACATTACCAAAGGATGTTCTACATCTAAGTCACCCAACCTTAACCAATAGTTTTGGCCACTAGAATTGGGGGACTGAATTATCACAAAAATGGAAACTTAGCCCTACATTGGTATATAGCCTAGTTCAGAGAAGGCAATATAAGCAAAAAAGAAAAAAAACAAACCACTAGGCCAAGCTAGTGGGCAAATCAATGGGAGAGCCGGAATGAAAGGGGCGTAGAAAACTTTTCAGATGGAAAGATGAAAGAGATAGACATATTTGGGTATTACCGACGACATATCCATCCTTTTTTATATTTATAAATAGCTATTTAAAAAGCCCCTTTCCTTTATTTAAGAGATTTTTTTTTTGGGGGGGGGGGGTGTGGTGGGTTAGAATAATTCAGGCACCGTTTGATAATATTTCTGTTGTTTCCGTGTCTAGAAGCAGCAGAAACGGCTTTTTACGTTTTCAAAAACAAAAACGGATTTTTTGGTGTTTGATAAATTTGTTTTTAGAAACATTTTTTGCAGGCATAATACCACTAAAAAACTTAATAATATCATTGGATGCCCAAAAGGAAGAGAGGGTTCGGTTGCCTCCTTTTAGGTTTAAATAGTTGACAGATTTATCGGGACACAATAATCTTTTTTTTCTTTCAAATTCGTTTCTAGAAATGACAAAACAAGTCGGACTTGTTTCGTCAAAGTCGTTTCTAGAATTGTAAATAGGTATAAATTTTGATTTATGTTTCTAGAAATGGGTGAAACGGGACAACTTTATCAAACGCTTTTTAGTTCGGCTATGTTTGATAGCCAAGAGAAGAAAAAATAAATAAAAGAAAAATGTACACTTTTTGTACCTTTTTTCTTAGGTGAAGAGTTTCTCTTTGCACTTGGTATGTCTTCACCCAAGAGAAAATTCAGTTTTTGAAATTCAAAATTCTTCTTGGGAATTGTGAAGTTTTTTTTTGCTCCCCTAAAAAAACTCTTGCAAAAAACACAAGAAAACATAAAAAAATATATAAAAACATAATAAGATAAAAAATGAATGATTACACAATGATTTCCTATGTATCTATCTCTCTCCTAAAATTCAAAATTTTTTGATTTTTTTTTTCTTCTCTTGGTAACCAAACATACATACTCTCTTTATTTTTTCACCATTTCATTTCTTTTCTTATCTTTTATTTTCTAGATTCTTTTTACTTTTCTTTTCTTCTCTTGGCTACCAAACATAGCATTTGTTTCTCCATTTTTTGAGAACAAGAAAACACAGAAATGACATAAATGGAACGTTGTCAAACAATGCCATAGTGTACTAAACTTGCTTATTTTCCTTTTGAGGTTTTAAGTTTACTTCTTGTAAAAGTTGTAGGAGATAGGTATGGTATCATGAAAGGGTTAATCACAGAGGTGATTGTGAAGTGTGATAGCTACCCATGAAAAGCAATTAAAGGTCTGATTACTACCATTTGGAAAGTAATTGGGCTAAACTAATAGCCTACTAAACACTTGGATTGGTCGCGAGCCTGAAAAACTTGTAAGGGTTTAATGCTATCGGAAGAAAGCAATGGTGATGGTGAGGATGTTTGATTAGCACAATTTAGAAAGTGATCGTAAGATATTGAGAATTCCAAGAGTGCAAATAGCTCTTGATAGTGGACGTAGGCAAGAGGCCAAAACATTTTAAATCGTAGTGTCTCATTTATTTTTATGAGGGGAGCACTTGGTCCAATGGTTGAGCAGGGTTAGGTTAAAATTTCAAGTCAGACATCTTATTCTGTAAGATCAATTTCAACCCCCTCTTGGGTTACCACATTTCCTACAATAAGCCGAGGATCTCAATGGATCTTATCTATACACAAAATTTGGGGCCCACACCCATCATGCCATGTGGAAAATTTTTGGGTCAACTAGATAAGCTTATATGGTCGAGCCAACCCATAGAAAAAATGGGTGTTAATGTAGTTTTGGTTACAACCTGTGGATTAGTTAAGATCCAAGCTGTGAGATAAACAGAGAATCAACTCTTTTCATGCCCAATCAAAGAAGGATGTGTCATGCCGAACAACACATCAACATTGAATGCATGCAGCCCACTAAGTTGACTGCTCAACAATCTCAAACTCTTGAATTATTTCTATCTTAATCCAGAGACTATAAAAATAAATAAAAATAAAATGCCTTTGATTACTAGCCTTACATTGCCATCCAAAGGGTTCATCCAACCTTTGTGTGCGATGGCTTTGTTGACTTGAGTTGTTTTGAAAGTGATTGGTCGTCTGTGTTGTATAATTTAAGACTTCATTGGATGTCTATGAGCTATTGGCATCGAAAGCTTGAAGTATCATGAAAGGTTTGCTCCACACAAAAACAACAGGGTTAAGAAAAGTAGAAACCCTTACACACTGGTTAGCTGACAAGAGTTGTACATCCATGGATTTAAAAATCAGATTGGAATTCAATATTGATCAGAACCGATTTCTCAATCGAGTTACACCGAGTTGGGGTAAGTCTAGCTGATTCTAAGACCACTTTAATCGGAATCAATGGAGACTGATCCTGTATTCAACTCTGTATTTTAAACTTTGTATACTTCAGTTTCCATCCAACCAAATTTTTGTTTAATACCAAAGTTTCCCAAAAAAAGGAGAAAGAGAAGGGTGACTCCTATTTTATCTTCCCTATTTAGAAAATGGTCTAAATAGGCTACATTTCAAATTCTAATCTCAAATTAAACATTTATCCCCTCATCTACTCTACTTATGTCCATGCAACTTCTTATAAGCCTTTGATTTTTTTCATGTTTTTATTGTACCGCATGGACAACTTTGATTGTCCTGAAACTTAACATGTGAGAAAGGAATTGTTCTAAAGCTTGATATGTGAGTAAGGTACCCACCTACAATTTTTGCTTGTGAGTTGCCATCCACCAAAACTGCTCCCACATCAAATATATAAGAGCATCAACCAGTAATTTTTTTCTTTTTTAAGTACCAATAAAACAAAAAACTCGGACAAAATTTCAGGACCTATACAAAAGAATATTAGTTATTTTGTATGTCTTTTCTTTTGCTCAAGATGTCAATATAGGAAGTCTTCTACCAAAAAAGAAATATAGGAAGTCCGGGAAAGGATTGTAAGAAGAAGACTCAATCAATTAATAAATAGAGGACACTCCCTTCCCCAGACCTTTGGCTTAATCACAAGTTCCCCCACGTACTTTCATATATAGCAATAACCTCTTCTCTAGTTTGAAGATTCTATCAAACGACCGTAAAGTGATTAACACTGTTAAACTGGCTTGTAAAATACCAGTTTACCCTTCTAAGTAATATTATTCTCTTCCTCCTCTCTCTTCTCTTCATTGTTTTCACCATTTCAGTGAAGCACAACCGTTTGGAAGATACCCGCCAAGCAGCTTCCTATCGCCAAGCTTCCTCTCCTTCTCATTGTCGCCGAAGAAATTACACTTGCGACTGAATTGCCCGGTATAACTTCACTATTCGAGTATCTCTTCCTTCTTTCTCTTTCTCTACTCTAAATCTGATTTGAAAGCGGCTAACCGTAAATGCCTCGATCTTGTGTTAATGGTTTCTATAATTTGTGATATGGAGGATATAGAGGCATAGCAGATTGAGGGGTAACAGTACATTCTAGAGGAAAGCCCTGAGGAAAACGTTTGGTGTCGGTGCAGTAGTTGTAGATCATATAGTTCTTCTGGACCCATTTCAATCTCTGTTGACTTGTCGAATCCAGTGCTTGCGAGAAACAGTTGTTGTTGCTGGATGTAGAGGGAGAATTGGAGTTGCAAGAAGACGACCTAGAAGACCAAACACAGGCATTGGCATTGAAATTGCGGTAGGAGGCGGTGAAGGGAGCTTGGCTCCAGTCGGTGTTGATGAGGCCAACCCTGGTAGCCCAGTCATCCGCATTCCACAAACTTGAATAGATCCTCATGGGTTGGCTCTTCGGGAAAGGAACGCCCTTTGACTCTTAAGTTCTTGAATTCTCTAATGGGAGTTCCATCCACAGAGAATCTGAAATCCCAAAACAAATTAACATACCAATTGTCATATTAAAATGAATAGAAATAAATTAAAATTTGAACTTTGGATGTATGGGCATGAGTAAATAAGCTCACATGATTCTTTGTGGATTCCAGAGGATGGAGTAGGTGTGGAAGTCGGCGGTTGGGTAGAACCAGAGATAGTGAAACACAGGAAGAAGAAGCAGCCATGACCATGAGAGATACAAACAATGGATGCTGAAGTATGTAAGGTAGTAGTTTGATATATGTCCGCAGTGAGACTGGGTTGTTGTGGTTGCAGTGTACAACTCTATAGATATATATATATATATATATATACACACACTCAAGGGGTAGGGAAGCAGACGAGATATTTGAAGCGAAGAAAGGCACTGGAAACTTCATGGGTGATCCAAGTCGGAGTAGAAGCGATTCCAGGGCAGAGGTTTGAGCTCTCGCAGAGTAACAGATCCAAGTCGCGACGATGAAGAACCCATTCCAGTGTGGATAGGCAGCAAGCTTGATGAAGATAGATCGGCAAGCTATCGAGCGACGAACGGCGACCGATGATGAAGAACAATTCGTGTAACAATTCGTGTGGAGAGCGGCGAGCAAAGAGGGAAAATTCAATTCGTGTTCCCTTTAAAATGGTGGTTATAGGGAGTTTACCCTTCATTCATATGAGGGTAATTTGGATAGAAATTTAACTATTCCAATGATGATGTCATCACTTAATAGGAACATCTAATAGATAGAGTACGTTTGATAGAATCTTCAAATTAAAGGAGATATTATTGCTATATATGAAAGTTATGTGGGAGAACTTGATATTAAGCCAAAAGTCAAGAAAGGAGAATGTAATTTTCTCTAAATAAGAGCACAACACTTCAACAAGTTTTAAAATGTCAACATTACCAAAAGAAAAAAAAAATCTTATCCACTGACCAGAACATGAAACAGAAATTAATTTCACCTGTAATAATCATACTCCCTCTATGTCATCATTGACTTTTTAAAAGACCAATTTGAAAGAGAAATAAATTGAGAGCTAGTGGGAAGTTGAGAGCATTAATAAGGATTCCTTAACCAGGAGAGGAGAAGAGAAGAAAATAAATGAAATGAAATAGTAAAAAAATTAAAAAAAATATATGTGTTTAATTATCATTAAAGGAGAAGAAAAAAAAAGTTTTTTGTATTTTCTTATGTTTTCTTGTGTTTTCGAC
>NC_056559.1:4069309-4077895 GCF_013358625.1 Macadamia integrifolia
TTTTTTTTTTTTTTTTTTGTTGTAAAAAAGAACTTCACCATTTCCAATGTGAATTTTGAAATTCAAAAAAAAATCTTCTCTTGGTTGAGGCTGTGTTTGGTAACCAAGAGAAGAAATGAAAAAAAAAAAAAAAAAAAGAAGAAGAAGAAGCAACCCCAATGCATGAGACTCCCACTATTGCAGGATCTGGGAGGGGCAAGTGTGCGGAGCCTTAACCCCTACATCGCATAAGAGGTTGTTTCCAAATTCCTTGCCAAACAATGCTTCTCAAAAAAGTCTCATGACCAATAGTCATCTGTTCTCACTGGATGTGGAGCTGTGCCATCGCAAGCATGGTACATAGGCTGGGCCTGTGACGACGATCGTCTCTTAAGAAAGAGAGAGACCCAATTATCCACTGTACACAAATTCTACTTAAAAGCACAAGGCTAGCCAAACAAATGCTTGTGTTTACTCACAGAATTAGATAATTAGCATAACACCCATATATTAATTAAGCATTCCAGCACTAGTTCAATTTTCATGGGAGAAAAATACTCTTTGGGTCTCATCAAGGAAATTGTAGAATGAAGACAATAAGTCCAGTAAGACATCTTTTATAATTAAGGCCATTGAAAACAAGAGGTGGGGGGGGAATAAGTGGAAGCCATCATTTGGTGGAATTAATCTGATTTAAAAGCTATTAATTTGGAGGTAACCACCAACCAAACTGCATGTTATTAATAGCAACTGCTTGATTTCATTTACACATGAATCCGTACAAGTTATCGCGTAATTGAAAGCCGATTACCAGCCTGCTCTTAAAACCCTCTTTTCCATTTTTTTTAAGAAAAAGAAAGAATAATAAAACAATAACAAACGACATTTCTAACTCAATATATATATATATATATGTAAGAAAAAAACAAAATTTTAATATATAAAAAAAAAATTTAAGATTGAATGCAAATAGATAATTGCACAGTAACAGAGGAATATTTCTACTTTTCATTTTTTTTCCCCCTCTTCAGATTTGTTAGTATGTTTTATGTATAGCTAGAAGACCCCAATAGCAGGTCAAGCATGTTTTCTGGAGTGAGAATAGTTGTACCACCAATAATCAACTCTATATTTGGTCTCCCACTTTCTGAAAATGCCTCCTGAGCTTCTCGTACCTATAAACACAGAGAAGGTCCAAATGTCAAAAATCCAAAGAACATCAGGAATTTTCTTGTGAATTCTGGAAAGTTAAAACGCCATGAGTAAGTTTCGTTACTTTGGAATTAGAACCAGGTCTTCAGAATTTCTAGCATATTCTGAATTAGAATGGATGGAACTTTTAAATAAAAATGTTGTAGGATTCTGACCTCCACACCATTTATGCCCCCAACAACAAAAATCAGTATAACGCTTTGATCACCAAGATTTGGTTTTGCCTGCAAATCTGAAATCAGAATTCTGTATTTTTTGAAACATCAACGGAAATATGATAAAATCACAGCTGGAGAAAACAAACCTGTCCAAGACCAAATCTACCAAATCCACTTTTAAAAATTCGTCCAACTGTGGATGAATGGTAGTGCAACCCAGGTATGTCAAACTTGGATAGGATCATGGTTAGCAATCTATATAGCAATCCTTTGCTCATGTAGGGATCACCACCATAGTTACTTTCTAAACCTAATGGGCCTTCTCTTAACATTGACTGTCTATTTTTTAGACTTGATAGTTTGTGAAATAATTTGAAAAGGTTATCAACCCTATCACGCAACTCCAACTTCAGTTGCATGTCATCATACACTTGTTCATTGTTATGATCAGTATCTTCATCACCCCAGTTACCCCACTGGTCATCATCAAAATCATCAATTGTTGGTTCCTTGGGCTTCTCGGGCTTGATCTTGTTTACATTGCATTCAAGCTCTTCTGCTATTCCATGAAGAAATTTCAGTTTTGCAGCTGCAGGATTTTCAAGTATTGCATCCACGATAGATTCCTTCAACAAATGCTCCTCTTGCCATGAGAAAGGGCCATCAGACCCTGACGTTGGGAAATTTTCACCAGCCAAAATATAACCAATGATTGCAAGAAGTAATGCATCCTGGAATGAAAGAAGACCTTGAGAAGATTCCATATTTTGAGACCTCACTAAAACACTCTTATTGATGAGATCACATATTTGAGCAGAGAGACTCTGACTTGTATCTCCAGCACTAACACTCAGTATCCTCTCAGCACTTATAAATGCATCCCAGTGGGAAGCATGCGGTTCACTCAAAGCAAGCTCTGCAGCTGCTGTTAACTGTATAATCCCTCGGTTTTTCATTAAAGATGATTGGTTTTCAGCCAGTGCTTTAACCATAGTGTGCAACTCTGATGTTTTAGTCAAACCAGGTCGTGTTCTTGTATCTACAATCAACTTCTGCCTTCGCAAATCTTCCTGGAGCCACTTCTTTATCAGTAAGGTCCCTTCTTTTGTTCTTTTGTCCAGTATGGATTCCAAGTAATGTACTCCCTGATAATTCTCAGTGGAGACAAAAGACCCATTCAGCAGTCCAATCTCAGAGCGAACACATTTTTCACTACATATTTTACTACTAGGGTTATTCAAATCACCAGTTGGAGATGCAGAATTACTAGAATTCCAACCACATAGAAATGCTTCAACATTAGCTGGCAGCTCAGAGCCATATGTGGCAGATTCTTCTTTGCCAAGTATTTTTGCCAGCGGTATCTGTACATCAAGACGGCCACGCTGTAGACTAGCAGGGACATGTTTGTTTTGGATCTGTGAGCCTTTCCCATGTGCAGAGGATGTTGTTCTTTCCTTACGGGGCAGAGATGAGAATATACGATCAAACAGTGAATCCCCATGACAGCAAGGAGTAATGAGATCAAGTGTGCGATCAACAAGCAATAGACCAGCTGATCGTTTACGCCGGCCAACGTCATAAAGACTTGACATGTTTGTCATAATCTTCCCAATAGTCTTTGACAAATCACCAAGAGAGAAAATTTCCATCTTCAGATCCATCTACACATATTAGGAAGAAAAAAAAAATTGACGTTCATGGATGGGAAGAGTAAAAGCAAGCAGTGCAACATAATCCATTTATAAGCCGAAAAAATTTCTAATGCAGGACTCAATACCTTGGCAGCCAGATGGTAAAGAAACTCTGCCGTAAGAGTAGCCCCAGGAGGAGTTTCATCCCCATCAGGTGGCAATCCAGTACTTATGGGAGGCAACCCAGGGCTAAGGGAGTCCTCATGTTCTGTTGATAAGCATGCTTCAGCAACCGTTCCCTCTGAAGGTAAGGCAAATACTCTTGGTGAAAGAGGACACATAACCATGGGAAAATGACGCACACAAACATCCAACTTTTTCCATAAATCATCATTACAACTTCTTGAGCTAGTTTCTTCTAAATCCCTTCCACTAAAACTAGCCTCAGGATGAGGGATCGCCTCTTCACTTGAGACAAGTTGTGACCACCCCTCATCTTCTGATACTCCTCTTTCCTTGATACTCCCTTCTTCTGACTGCTTCCATTCCCCATCTTCAGGTGAACTATGTTCCCTTGTTTCATACATCCTGACATGCTCTTCATAATCTTGGAGGAGCAAGGATTCATACTCACGAAAAGCTTCTGGTCCCAGAGGTGAATCAGCATATGCTGAGTGACCCATCTGAAATTGATTTAAATAAAACAATATTAACTATAGAATGCCAAAGATGTCCAAGTATACACAACTAGCAAATAAATTATTTTGAACTTACTCATACTTATTATATTATTGTTTGCGATAATCTAATTAATATTCAAACAAAAGAATCTACAATATAACTGACAAACAGTCTACTATTTGTAAGACATTCAACTCTTAATGCCCAAAATAGGGTCCTCAGTACTCAAGCTCTCAGACACTACATCCTCATAAGTTCACATATGCATACAGCATACAGTTGTCCTGGTGGATAACTTGTAAAAGTACCAATTAATTAAGCCTCCCATGGTCATTTGAGCAAAGAAAAAGTAGAAACTTAGAAAATCAATGTTCATGGTGGCACAAAGAAGGTAAACATTCAATGGCTACAAGTTCTATTTGATCATTCGTCCTTTTTTATTAAAGGGCAAATGCCTCTCTTTCTCCACTTTTCCACTTCCCTGTATGCTAAACGAAAACTAAAGTTGGGAAATTACTTCTTAAATGAGGTGCAGTTATCGAATACAAGCCAATAGTAGCTACATTTTTTTGTGCAATTATGAGCAATTTTTATTAATGCAACCTAATTGGCAGTTCTACTGTAGGTTGTTTTCCACTGATGAGAATCTTTAAGACAGTTAAGAAATCAGGCAACAGAAATTACTGATACATAAGAAAGGACATCTGTTTATAAATTTGTTTCGCTGATTTGTATCTAAGGGCCTACTTGCAGTCATGAGTACGGATTAGTCCAATTTTACTCCATCCAATCATGCTGTGGTCCTAAGAAAGAAGGAACTGAACACTTGTCAACACTTTTCAAACCCAAAGTTCAAAAAAAATTCTACTAAAATCATATTGTGGTAAACCATTTACTTTTTGTTTTCTAAGCTTTTGTACATTGCTTAGCAAGACACCAGCTCTGTAAAGACAAGATGTACCCATCCCAGTAAGTGTTCGGCAGTTTCAAGTTCAACATTTAGGACTGCTTCAGGTGAGAAAAAGGGTTAGTCGAGCATCATATAAGGCACATTTAGGAGTGTAAGCAGATCAACTATTTGTAATTTATCAAATCATGATAATTTTCAACAGGGCCTTCTTTTGTTCCCTCTGGGTGTTTTCTTCTTGCTGCTTGAGGTGTTCAAGCTTTGAAACGATATGTTTCTGAAGGTGATAGAACTGTTCCTTGGGACCATAAGCTGCCATTATAGTGGGATTAATTAATGGATAATTGGAATAAAATTAAGAAAATTATTGTTAAAAATGTTTTGTCAATTTCAGCACCCCTAAATTTTAAGAGAGAGTGAAAATGATTACCAAAAATCCTTTTTTTTAAATAAAAATTAGTTGATTCAATAAAGACATGGATGAGAAGTGAGTCTATTAAAATTATGAATTAAACAAGTCACAAGACCAAAAATTAGATTCAGACATAGCAATGAAGAAGCACCTCTGAGATGGATGTAAATATAGCACAATGAAGAATAGTTTTATGTGTGCTCAAGCAACGCAAAATATACCGATGTGCATCACTAAGAAGACGCGATGTGATGACTACCATCTTCTTTGCAGAATCAAAATGTGAGTTCCAATCAACCACCTGGAGACAAATAAATTAATTATTACTCTGTTGAGTTGCAGGCATTAAAAAAAATGGAAGATATAGATGATGTCTTAAAAATGTACTATCATATACACCTCTCACCCAAAAAAATTAATTAATAAATAAAACACATTTTTAACCATGAAGAGAACACTTGGAAATCACAATATGGGGTCCACAACTGATGCCAAAATTATCAAACTGAAGAATATGGGTAGTCAGTAGTCACTCGTCAGACTCGTTTGTGGAGAAAACTGAAAGTCAAATCATTGAATATGACAGTAAGATAGCTAGAAAACAGCTGGAAATAGCATGTGAAATTACTTCAAACCTCAACCTCTAACGTAAATCTTTCAAATAAAAGAAAGGCAAAATGTTTTCTGTCCAGGAGGGGTGGCCTACGCCAGCGGCCCCCTGTGTCTATCTTTCCCAAATATAGCCTATTCTACACATAATTTAATACTAAACACACAAATTAAATGAAAAAAACTAAAATATGAAATAAAATGAAGAAAAAATATTTAATATTACACAAGGTCAAAGTGTTATAAATCAAGTACAAGTGTACAACCAAGATTAAAACACACCTACGAAACCGTTCCTCCAACTCTATGTCCATACCACATAGAGGCCTAAGAAGGCTCGAAACCTTTGGGGAAAAGGGGTATAACTGTAAGTTTGAATCTTACACAAATTTTGTTCAAATGCGACACAAATCATTGTTGTAGATGTGTTAGTGTAGTCCCCAAAACTTGCTTCCACCAATAGGTGATTTGGCCAAAAATACCAAATTTAGGGGTCTGTTGGAGCTTTTCCCTCAAACAGGTGAAACTACTTCACCCATTTCGATCAATTCAGTGCTTTTATAAGCACTGTTTTGTACCGGAACTAAGTCGAAACCGAAATTTCGGTTGAAACCCTGCATTCCTATCGTGTCATACCCAGTTTTGTTTCAACCTTCATCAAAAACAAAATATCTTGCGAAATCTCGGTGTTTTCAACTGAGAATAGAACTATGGCCCAGCCCAGCCAAATGGATAGCCTCAACATAACCGTAGCCTGACATCAGTTTGCAATCTGCCAGCCCTAACCCATCCCATGCAAGTTGGACTTAACCTTAGCTTGGGATGGAATGGATCAGGTTAGCCTGGCAGGTCAATACACATAAACAACAGTTTACATAAGTAAAAAGTAAAAATATTTATTAACGAGACCAATGGAACGATGGCATAGTTATCACGGTGCCTAGGCTAACCAAGGTGGTTGAGGAGGGCAAAAAATAAGGCGACACCACCAAGGCGCCCAAGCCCCAAGGTGTCAATCCAGTTAAAGCCGCCCGGATGCCTAAGTGACACATTAACAACTATGAACCATAGTACTAAACTAGTCCAGTTTTGAGCTCATGAACAACAAAAGTTGGTTTTGCTAAAAGCCCTAAAAACAAACCATATTTGAGTCTTTGACTTAAAGCCCACAAGCTGCAAATGAGAAAATCGTGATGGAGTGGGAACCTCTTTCTCTTGTCTCAACGAAAAAAAAGGAGAGAACAGAAGAGATAAAGTCAAAGACCAGAAACCATGTTTTGTTGTTGGAAAGGAAAAGAAGAGAGTAAGCCTTAATTCCGGTTACTCGGTTAGAGACAGGGTTAGAGAGACCAATGTCTAAATACTTCTGCTTGGTTCACGGTTGCCGGTTGGAGTGAAGAGGAAGAACAAGAAGGTTCCAGATTGTAGAATGGGAAGTGAAGAGCAAGGGTACAGACTACCTCCCTACTTGTGTCTGTCAAGTCTTGAGTAGAGAGAGATTTATATTTCCTCATCAGGCTCCATAGTTCAAAATAATATTTCGCCTTCCAACTTATTTTAATCATCTTATAGAAATATTTTCAACACATTTTCAATCATTCAGAAAGCCTGGTTATTATAAGCTCAAACTCAGACCAAATAGACCAACCTAGGGGTGCTCTTCCTTCAAGTGCAGATTAATCGCATTACCTGTTGAGACCCATCTCTGTTGAGTGTACATCCAGTTTTCCTAGCACAGCTTAGGTTAATCATCTTCTTTATTCTCGGACAAACTGAGGGTTACATATGTAGGTGAAAGGGCCCAAGTTTGAACCCACAAAATAATAAATAAAACCAAGAGCTTCCTTGATCATCTTTGCTGCCTCGATCCATTCTGAAGTATACTCATTCTCTTTTGACAACCAACGAATACCCCCATATGCCTGGTCAAGGATTAAAGTATCGGTATCGGTTGCCGTATCGGTCGGTCAAAATTAAGATACGTATCGGAGAGTATCGTATCGTATCAGAGATACACTAAGATACGCTAAAGATACACACATAAATGGATAGGAAACATTTTTTTAAACACTTTTGCATAAAGAGTTTGTTAAAAAAAGTTATTGATAACATGTATTATGCATAAACACTAAATTGAGGGTATCGTACTAAGAATTCAAGGTTTGTAGTTGTCCCATAAATGTAAAATCCTTATTCCCAACCTTGATTTCCACTTTAGCTAGAGAGAAATATGGCTGACAGCAACTTTGGAACAAAAACCCTTCAAAAAATCGTGTTTTTCTGAAAAATTATCTATCTTGGCCATTATATGACCATAGCGCACTGTATTGGTACATACCGATACTCACCGATACGTATTGATACTCACCGATACGTACCGATATATATCGATACTCACCGATACGTTCCAATATATACCGATACGTACCGATCGATACATACCAATACTCACCGATACGTACCAATACCGAAACGTACATTTTACCTCAATTTTATAATTTTCATAGTCGTATCGAGGCATATCGTATCGTATCGGTGTATTGGTGGTGCATTGATGCATATCGGTATGTATTGTAGGATATATATCGATACAAAAGGATTTTAAAAATTTCATGTATCGTATCGATGTGTATCGTATCGGTCGGATAAATTTAAGATACGTATCGGAGGGTATCGTATCGGTATCGGAGATACTTAAAACCATGTGCCTGGTTCAACTCTCCTGACTCCTTATGTTCCAAAAGAGACATTTTCCTGTCAACTTGTAATTGGATTTGGCCTACTTTAGGGCATTAGTGTCAGTAACAGTCTGATTCCAGTATTGACATTATTAAAATCCTCCGACTTACGTTCTCATAATCTCCTGTGCTGAAGATAAGCAGAATATTTAAACCAGATCAAGCGAGCAGTCAAACGATTAAAAACTGGATCTGCCCAATTATACCTATTTGCAGGGGTTTCTTTTCCACTTATTTTGGCCCTTTTTTTTTTTTG
>NC_056559.1:4077915-4108147 GCF_013358625.1 Macadamia integrifolia
TTTTTTTTTTTTGGTTCTCAAAACCCGTAAAAAATCGAACGAGCATCTTTTTCAATTCAACCTACAGCCTGATTTTAAAAACTATGATTTATATAATGCCTTCAATCCCTTTTCCTAGTATCCCTCAGGGTGAGGATTGTTTCGTCCTCATCCTTCATTGCCTATCAACCAAGCACGTCTTTTTCAGTTTGACCTCCAGCCTGGTTTTTAAAACTATAGTTTTGAGAATGCCTTCCCTTCATTTGCCATTTATCCCTTAGGGCTGAGGATTGATATGGGTCCTCATCCTCCATTGCGTAGGTACTATAAAATGACCGACTAAGACAAATACCTGTCCTTGCATTCGTTCTACTTTCCATATGATATGCACCTAACGCAGGAGTAGATTACAAGAAACTACCCCAGCAGTTTATAACCCTAAACAATACAAATAGGAGCAAGAAACAAAGAAACAAGACCATCAAATAAACCCCCAAGGATACATTACCAATGCAGGAGCAAAACCAACCCAAAACCCAACCCGATAGGAGAGAGAAAGACCTGCTATAGAGCTGGAGAGAGAGAGAGAGGTGCCGCCAAGTCTGTAGGAGTCCGATTGAGCTGCACTCTTGGGTGTAGATAGTCCCTAGGGAGGATACAAAAACCCCCAAAGTTGAGAGGATTCTGACGGCTGGTTGTGAAGTTACAAGCTTTCTTGATTTTCTGACCTAAGAGAGAGAAAACTGAGAAGAACCTTCAAGAACAGTAGCTGAATGCTTCCAACAGTGACTAGGTAAGGATCGTGGGACCCTTATGAGGCCAGGAATACCCCAATTGAAGACCTGGCTGAACAGAGTACAGAAGTGAGAAAGAGAGGAGATCGATCTCTCTCCTATTCCCACTAGGATTGTTGATCGGTTCTGATTTCTGCAGACTTTTATCAGAATCTGAATTATACCTCATGAATGTTACAACAAATAAAATAGAAAAATAAGAATAAAACAGCTGAAGGGTTGAGAAGGGTGAAATAGAATAAAGGAAGTGGCTATCTCACCCTGGGCTTCTCACCCACAGCTATCTCAGCTGCTCTAAGCATTTAGTTGCAAACTTTCTTTCATTCAAATCTAATAAATATCAGTGCATAGGCTCCTCTATTTAAAGAGGGCAGAATTACAATCATACCTTGACTAGGAGCTAATTTCCAAATAGGACTACACACTCCTACTACAACTAGGACTTCAAATAGAACTAGGACTAGACTTCACACTCCAACATGGAGTAGGACTGACTAACTAATAGCCCCTATAGGACATTACACTCAATGGGCCCAATGGGCCTTTATTGAATTAAAACAACTTAAATAAAAACACTGAATATAAATCCCGTTTTCCTACTTTCTACCCATATTTTAGGCCCATTAAAATGGCCTATTTCAAAGAAAACTCATGGGATCAAAGGCCCAACACATACATAACACAACCCAAGGCTTATTTGTAATAAAATAAGCACAAGTGACCTATCTACATCAACACCCCACCTTCTCCACTATGGTTTATCAGTTTTCTAGGAGCAATTTGAAGTTGAGAATTCTAGAACCCACACCGAACACCCTTTCAAGAATAGTAAATCAACTGACTACTCCCTCTAAAATACAGCACCAGCCAGAAATGTGTGATTTGAGGAGGAAGGGTGTTGATTTATTGACTGGGATATTCATAGGCAAAAAAAGTTAATCATTTTATCTAGCAGATAGGATACATAAGGGTGAAAAAATTGGAGAAACATGGATAAGTGAGATGCTGAGCACAACATTATGAGTGCACAGCATTATGAGTTTACTCTAATCTGATAGGGGAAGGAGATGCTTCTACAACAGAGGAAATCTCTTTATGAATTGGTTTGGAGTTCACCATAAGTAGAAATATGATAATATTATAATAGAGGGAGACTCAAAATTGTAATTTCATAGATTCATTAAGAGACGAATGTTCTTTGAGATTTCTCACATAGTTAGATGCATAAGATATTTGGCCTTCGAAGTGAAGATATCACTCCAATGAGTGCCATTAATAGAGAACAACACAGAAGATGATCTTGCTAGACAAAGTGTGGTTCAGCCAAGGATTTCTTTGGTACAGTGTTCGTCTATGAGATGTTGAGTCGTTTTTCTTTCCCATTTGTTTATGTTGTCAATCTTTCTTCAAATCACTCTTTCAGAAAAATATAACAAAATTAAAAGGAACAAATTCAATATAACAGAAGGAACTTCATACACAAGAGGGGCATCATAGATAAAAAAAAATGCGGCACCTGGCTTATCAATAAGTTAATACAATCAAACTTCAAATCATAAAGAAATTAATGTAATAAAACTTTTACTTACAGTGTCAAAGGCAGACATGTTCTCTAAGCTGCATACAGCACGCGCTCCAAGTTCCAGAAACAGAGGAAATGCTCCAAGACATTGGAAGGCCTCAGTACAACCAGCATCTAGGTAAAGAATAGCATCTTCAATGTGATCTGACATCTAACCAAGATCAAGAGAAAAACTTAGACGGAACTTATTTGGGAACTTCAGGAATGCTTGCGACTGTATCCAAGTAATCATAAGTTGAACTAAGAATCCAAAAGGGAAGTGATGCAACAGCACACCGATGGATCAATCCAAGCATGCTCCAGAACCCGGATCAAGACCTAGATCCAATTTGGGTTCCAAGTTACTAATTTGGATTCTAAGTTTAATAGAATATTTAGGATTTTATTTTTATTTGAGAATATTTGTTCCCTATTTGAGTCCTTAGTTGTTTCTTTATTTTGTTAGCTTAGGTGTAGGAGATTTTATTTCTATCTTAGTTTTTTATTTTTAATTAGAAGGTTTTTAATTTTATTTTATTATATATTGGACATGTAACTCATGGGAAGAATGGTGGATTAATGAAGAAAAATTGATTTGAGTAGTGCCTACGTGGCCGCCTCTCTCCCCCCCTGCCCCTTCTTCTCTTTCTCTCCTCCTCCTCTGCGAGAATCCCCTTCCCTCTTCTGCTGTCTTTCTTCTTTCCCTCCTTATTTCTTCTTATTTATCTTCTCTGGAACTCCCCCTTCTCCCCCCCCCTTCTTCTCTTATTTCTTCCTTGTCCAGCGAGGCACCCCCCTTCCTCTTCTTCTTCCCTGCGATCTCCCTCTCTCTCCTCTTCTCCTGTCTTTCTTCCTCTTGGTTCTCTCTTCTGTTCTGGTTCTCAGTTACTGCGTTCTTAGCAGTCCAGGTACTGAACCTCTCCCTTATTGATTCTTCACCCTTCCATCTCAGTTTCTAGGAACTAAGCCGATACCCAAGGGCAACCCAGGTTGCCAAATCTGGAACCCATTAGCTCCCTGAACTGAGATTCCTAACCTGAAAACAGGTATGGTTCTGTCCTATCACCAACAGCAGTTTCAGGTAATTTGTTTTCATGATTCAAGCACTGTTTCAATGGATTATTATTACTTGGGCTGCGTGAAGGAATGGGCTGTGAATCTGCCTCCAAAATCAAGGCTCAAGTCGATCTTGCATGAGGGATTTTTGGTTGTTCAAACTCTTTTCTCTCTTGCTGGTTCTATCGCCTGTAACCTCTCCCCAAGGTTGAAGACAACCTAATCGATGGGTTTATTTCAAGTTCTTCATTCTGCCTTTCCCATTATACCCCTGTGAAACCCCTTTAAGCCGTTTTTCCATTTTGTCCTTTAACTTCTTTGGTTCCAAATCCAGCCTTGACAATAATTTAATTTCCCACTTGGTTCCTCTCCCCTAATCGACCCATTGAAACACTAGAGATTTCTGGGTAATTACAATAGTGCCACTTGATCTTAGACCTAAATTGATTAAGTATTTAATTGGGCCCACATCCAATCGGGTTGGTTCTCATGGGGCCCACCGACCCCGCATTAGGAAGGTTGCAAAGAAGACCAATATTTCAAATCACACTGCATTTCTAGTTTCTACTCGTAGTAAAGCTTGTCGAACTTGGCTAATGGATCTTTATTTTTCAATCTGAATGGTTTCAATTTTGTAATTTTCTAGTCATTCCTAATTCTTATAATTGGAATTAATCAAATCCAATAATTCTCGCTCTATCTCAGAGTAACCATTCACTTGAAACTCATCTGCCTTCACTTCTAACTTCCATACGCAGGCCCAAGATTTCCATCTGTCGAGTGGCCCCTCCACAGAGTTCTTCTGAATTTCAAATAGTACTTGAGAATCAAGATCCTCTGTTTTCAACCATCTAATAAACCACTTGATGAAAGGAGAATGTCTTCTCAAAACTTCAACAACCTCTTCCAAACCAGCCATGAACCTTTCGGTTCATTTCGCTATCATGCTCAGTTGTCTATGAAATAAAATTAACAAGAAAAACATCAACTGAATGACCAGGATGTATCCACTATCGAGGTTCTTAAGTTCAATAGGTCAATTCAATGGTTCAAACTGCATGGGTTATAAGATACATGTATTAATTTACTTCAAGACACATACCCAAATTGAAACTGCCACAAAAAATGACACTAATGGAAATCTTATACTTTATCTCCATACAAATATGAGTTCTGGTGCTATTTAAGCCTTATGTACAAATGGAAGACCAGAACATGTTTATAATTAACTTCGTGAATGTAACTAAATTTTGGTAGTAAAAGCCTTTTAAATTTCTCCTCGATGTTTTACTTGCAGAAGTCTTTATGTTCCAACTTACACAACTCCAATTATGAACTTCTCGAAATAAAATCTTGAGATATCGAATAGGCCTTACAATCTATGATAATTGAAAAATAAAATCCAATCAAATAAATAAATGATGGGGACATCAAGACGTACAACCGAAGGAAGAAGAAGACCCAACCTTCTTTGTGGTTGGAGGATTAGAAGAAGGAAGAAGAAGAAAGAAGAAGAAGAAAGGAAGGCTTGATCCAACCTTATCTCCTTCCAAATTTTGCCAAGATTGTGTGGCCCCCACCAAATCTAATAGTTTAGTAGTTTTATTTCCTAGGATTTTGTTTATTTAAGTCTTTAAGTTAATTAGGAAACTAAGTAATTATCCTATTGATTTCTTTTTAGAAAGTTTCTTTGTTTATGAAATAGCATTCCTAGAATAATCTTTTCTTTTTAGTAATTAGTCTCTTATTTATGTAAGGCCATTGGCCACGGTTCTAATTAATGAATGATAATTGGAAAAAAGCAGCCAAGGAGCAAACCCCCCACCCCTCTCACAATTCTCTCTCTTTCAATCTCGTCTTTCTCACCCCCTCTTTCTCGCCGTTTCTCTCTTTATTCTCCCTTGGTTCTCTCTTCTCTTACCTCCCTCCCTCTCTTACTTTTATACCTTTCTCACTGGAACTATTGCTGGATTGTTGACTCGAACTGCCACTGTATACTGTTATGTTGCTGCCTACTGTCTACTGCTGCCGGCCAACATCTGCTGTTGCTACTACCTTTTGATGTTGAACTGTTGCTGCTGCCTTTGATGCTGAACTGCTGCCCTTGATGCTGAACTACTGCTGATCTTCTCTTCAATACTGGGTTGCTGTTATCCTTTACGACAAGGACTGGACTGCTGCTGATCTCTTTTCAACAATCGGACTGCTGTTGGACATCTTTTTCGATTCTGTGTTCTCTCCCTTTATTCTCAGGCCTGGGCAGCAAATAAGTATAGAGTAAACCCTCCCATACCCTCCATTATCCCCTCATTATTTACCCTGTTACTTCCATTAAAACCCACCCCCCTTTTGCCATTGTTTAACCTTTTATGTACCACACTGTTTGCCTTAAGTATTGCTGGTCTTCTTATCACTAGTACAACTGATTTTAGAGCACATAGCATGGGGTTTCTATCTACTTTTGATGCTTAATAAACTAGCGTTGTAGCCTAATTTTGGTTGCTGCCATGTTCCCTACCCCATGTTTCCCCTTGAAGCTTGAGTGAGTTTATGTGTTTTTCTTCCTAGATTATTATTGCCCTTTGCTACTTTGTTTATTAGTCTTATTCTATTTTGCATGTGAAATCTTGTTTGCTGAGTTTATTTTGTCTTGTCTACCCAAGTCCCTTGAGGTAACCCTACCTAGTTAGTTAATCTTGTAAGAAACCTAGTCCCCTATGAATCCCCTACATCAATAACCCATGAGACTTCTGCTAGTATGAAAAATCACTTTAATCATATCATACTCCCCTTGAACCTAAAAACCAAGTTGATGAGAAGTAATTGACATTTTTTCTTGACTGAAGGTGACTGAACAGGGTGGAGTTGATAGGGATGAAGATTGGGATGGAGACATTGAAGGAAATAGGTAGGGCTTCTCTTATAATATAATGGGGAATGATTCAGCCAATTAGGATGGATGAGAAGTCCAGCAAAAGAGCCATTGATGTAGATCATAGGAACAAGACCAAAACCAGTCCAGACCAGCTGTGGGATTCAGCTCCTGTGAGAGACAACCTAGTCAGGTGTGATCAGGTTCTTGGGTCAGATTACTAATTTTAAGAAGCATATCATAAGAGATTAAGAGATCAGATTTTGTCCAACTGGTGAAACCTTTTTTGGGGAAGAAATTGCTTGCCTATGGACAGCTTGCATAGGCTAATCTCTAGGGAGATTTATTCCAGATCGTGTGCGCCCCTTGGCCAGCTACTTGGAGATTGGTTAAAGATTACTTGCCTTGCGTGGAGGACTGGCTGCTATAGATTAGTTTCTATTTTTCTAAGATAGATTTCTACTGGTCTTTGTTTCTATTTTACAATTTATTCAGTTACATATGATGTAATCAGTTTTAGAAGGCAATCTAGGATTACTTTCCATTAGTTTGTTTCTACTTTTAGACCTCCACTCACACATGGAGAGTTTTGATTGTAATTGGCTTATTTTATAAATAAAAAAGGCTGATCTACAGCCCACGATTTGATGAAGAAAAAAAAAAGTTGGTCACTTGGTTATTACTTATTTCAATGACTGGGAGAGGCAGTAAAGGAGAGAGTCCCATGTGAGGTGAGAGACCTCGTGGGGGAGATGCCCAAGGGAAGAGTGAGAGCCTGAGAGGCTCAACCCAACCTATCCCCCTTCCCTATCCCTTTTCCCTTCTCTATTGTTAAGATATGTAACACGATATGGGGAATGTCCCTATCGTGGATGAGTTTTACTTCCTTGCTTTAGTTTATTTCTTTCCCTAGTTATGATAGATCTCTACTTGCTAATTAGGATAGACTTCCTATTTTATATTGTTTGTGGCACAAGGACT
Organism: Macadamia integrifolia; assembly: GCF_013358625.1. Lineage (NCBI taxonomy): Eukaryota > Viridiplantae > Streptophyta > Magnoliopsida > Proteales > Proteaceae > Macadamia > Macadamia integrifolia. Next base: position 4,085,159 of record NC_056559.1, read on the forward strand.
TAGTTTCCTAGTTTGATCGTACTACTTTGGGTGTTAATAAATATTGATGGTAGGGGGGACTGAAAAATATAATCGGCTGCTCCCCTCTTGCAGTCTCTCTTCTCTTCTTCTCTCTTAATCTATTTCTCTCTTCTCTTACTCTCTCAAGTTACTGGTTACAGATCTTGGTTTTATAACATCTATATTTATGTTTATTTCTCAGTTTCTATTTTATCTTCTCCGCAATCCTGAGTGATTCCAGCACTGTTCAAGTTCAGTTTGAAGCCTGATTATGAACCCCAACAACTGTGCCACTGCGGAGATCTGAGAAGACAAGTCCAAGACGTGCTGCAGCTTTGGAAGGTCCTCTTCTGGTCAGTTATTTCTCTCATCTTCAGGCCATTGCAGGTCATCTATTGGGGTTCTAATTGGGACTCAAGGAAGGCCACTCGACCTTGGCTGCTTGGCCAACAGAGGCCTATTCCAAGTAACTGAAAGTTTACATTTTGTGACCTGAATCAAGAACTTTCAGTTTTCAGTATTCAGCCATCGAATCAGGCCAAGGTTTTGGGATTTTGATAAGCTTGCCCCGACAGTATAGTGATCCTCCTGTAAAGTTGGTTCTTCGTCGACCAACCTTTACATTAGCCATTATGTTCATTATAACCAATTCCAGTAGACCTGGGGATGCACTAGTAAGGAGGAGTGATTTGATTCAGTGAAAGAAGTAAAAGAGCTAGGGGCAGGCCTAAAATGACCATAGGAGAATAGTGAAGAAAGACATACATACTTTAGGTTTTGTCATACATACTTTAGGTTTTGTCTCAAGTATGACCTCGAATACATCTGATTGGAGGGCAAGGATCCATGGTGCCGACACCATTTAGGTGGAATTTTACTGATTTCTTGTATTGAATCATTTTCTTTCACTATTACTACTCTAGTATTCTTATTGTGTCTTTTATTGGATCCATGTAGCCGAGCTCATTTATTTGGAATTTGTATAACCGCTCCAAGTAGAATTGTTTGTACCATTTGATTGTATAATCCATATGAGGTAACTCATATTTTTCCAAATCAATTGTTGGTTTACTCAAGGCTACATTTTAGGAATGCTATTCCCTTCTAAGAATACTTTTTTTTTCCAGTTGACCATTGCATTTACTATTTACAATTGTTTCAGGGTGTAACTCTTTGAGATTTTTCCCTCTTGAGGGGTTGTATTATATCTATTATGTCCTTCTATCAATAAAGCATTACTTACCTGACACAGTTGGAGCCCACAGAGCCCCCCCCCCCCACCCAAAAAAAAAAAACAATTAAAGGTGAAAGCATTCAAGACTACAGTAGACCCTTGTTATAACTGATAGTTATGTAGATCGCAAAAGCAAGGCCAAAACCAGTCCAGAACAGTTGTGGGATTCAACTGCTGCAAGAGACAGCCTGGTCAGGTGTAGTCCGGTTCTTGACTGATTTCTATTTTGGTGCAATTCTGGTTCTCTACTTCAGCCATCAAATTGGACGACCAAGAATGGACTAATATGTGTTATTTTGAGTGTCCAATGGGTTGTATGATCGATGAGCTTTATATTTTTGGGTTCACTTTTGTCATGGATCGATTCCATAACCCCAAATATTGGGGATTTAAGTCCTATACGGGATTAGTAGTTATTTTATGTTTCTTAGTAATTAAGAATATTAGTTTCTATATTTTGAGTTTCGAGAAATCTAGTTATGTCCTTTCTTTCTTTCTTTAGTGAGGAAGTCATTATTTGTTAGGAAGTTTGTCTTTTCCCTTTTTAGTTTCTTACCATGTATTGAGTCCCTAACCTTTTATTATGTAAAGAAGCATTGTTGTAACACAAAGAAATGGATTGATTAATGAAATAGGTTTGTTCATCAACTGAGAGAGTTTGTCAGCTATGCTACATTGCTACCCACTTTTCTTCAACAATCGATTCTCACCCTCTTCCTTTCTTTCTTCTTCTTCTTCTTCTTCTTCTTTTTTTTTTTTTTTTTTTTTTTTTATTTTTTTTTTTAAATCATTGTCTACTATTTAAAGTGAGATTGATAGCCTCTAAGATTTCTGATCAAAAGACTCACAAAGTCTATTGATTCCAGTTTTAGGGTTTCCCTAGGAAGAAATTTCGAGTGCTAACTCCCAGAACAGATATCTGATTGCTGTAGGATTTTGAGGGTTTATTGAGGACCTTAGGACCAATCGATCCAAATTTGAGGATCATCCAACGCTTCCAACTCCAGTTCTTGAAGAATCACAAAAAGTTTCATTTTTTTTTGCAAGCAGTAGATCTCTCAATCCAACCAGAAGAAATTGCTCAATTTTTTATGGCTTGTTTCCCCATATACGATCTCCATTCCGTCCAAATTTCAGCCCCAACAGTCCTATTTGGTGAGATACAATTTATGCAAGTTTCATCTTAAATCTGAGTCTATTTTCAGACCAGTTCTTAATGTTGAATCTGATCTATTCTAAGTCTTATTGAGTTTATGATGGATCCTCCTGGGACTGATTACCTTGGTGATTAGTCTGACATCATATAGTGATGTGAAATACCATTTTGGTTCCTCAATATATTATTAGCTAAAACCTATAAGAGATTAATTGTTTTTTATTTTATATAAAAAATCATCATATCAAGTAGAAGCAAAAATCCCAAAACACACATATTCCCAAACTCAGTTACAGTCTCTCATAAAGGGTATGAATGCCCTGGACATAATCTGGGTCTATCCACCCATTATCTGGCCATAAGTCTGCAATGTCATTTGTCATCTCAGGTTTGCACCGGAATGATATGTCCACCTGTCAGGCTAAATGTTTGATTTCTCTGGTGATGGGTGCCCACTCTGGAGGATACCAAAGCAATCAGCAGAGAAGAATCACCTTATCACCTTCCAAAATTAAATTGAACAATCCCCTCTTTATGGCGTACTCCAAACCAAGAAGGGATAAAATTTCATCCCTTGAAGGATCACTCTCTTCTGGAGCCAGAATATAATCCCACTGTGGATCCCCGCACTCGTCCTAATACACCTCCAATTCCTGGTGGACCTGGATTTCCTAAAAGCATCCGCCTAAGAGATCATTCATTCATTAAAAAATGATTTTAAAATGTCCTACTGTGTTTCATGTTTAAACTTTACCATTTAAGCAAGAGGAAAACAACATAATTTAATCCCATAAGTGAAGAAAAAAAATCGAGAACCAGCAAAAGATCCCATCCAGAAAATTAGATATTCACAGCTCTTTAATTTAATAACTTGCTTACTTGACGAATGGAATCCAGGCACAGTCTTATGACATCAACTAAGGCCATATTTTGACCAGCCAACCAAATATCTGCAATGCAATGAAGAGATCTGTAAGTACCTTAGTCCTAATATATGTCACAAAGGTACAAAAATGAATCCCATAACTAGACTGCCCACAAGTAAACAGACACTTATAAACATAGTTATCATGGCGCCTAGGCGACCAAAAGGCATTGGAGAGCCGCCTAAGCATTTAGGCGACAAGGCGCCCGCCTAGGAGTTACCATAGTAAGTTTGGGTACGGAAAAAGAACCAGGTACAGATACATACGGGTATCAAATGGACTAGACATCAATAATACCTTTAAAAATCCGGAGCAAAATAATGAGTACAGAAATAATACAGTAGATGTTTAATATGGTTCCTCTGTAAACTGGGGACGAAGATTCAGACAATTACTAACTATGTATCGGGCATGTATATCAACTAATAAACAGAATAATAGCATGTACACAATGACAGAGAAGAACCACATCGTGTACATCACTTCTAAATACTATACAAGTATGTCATGTACATCACTTCTAAATACTATACAAGCATGTCATGTACATCACAAACAAATAATATACAAGTACTTGTTTTCCTATTTAAAGCAAAGACCGCAGTTGAATGACATTTTTTTCTTTTTATCAATTAATTTCAACCAAAGTGAAGCCAAAATTGCTTCGGCTCATATGTTCAGCCCATAGAGCAGACCTTCAATAAAGATAAATTTCTTAAAAAATAATTGACTAACAAAAAGACAGACAGCTAAAACAAAGAATGGAGTTGAGCAATGTCAATTAGTTGGTATGCTCTTCCCTACATAGCCCATAGAAAGGCAATAGCTAGTCTAATATTTATAAGATTATACTGCAAAACTAAAGAAAAACTCAATTTCACCTTGCTTCAGTGATAAAATTTATATAAGTATTTATCTAGTGTAAAGACAAGGAATAGCTCTATATATTTATGTACTTCAATGGTAAACTCTTATGAAACTAATAAGATAATAAACTAAAGAAACTAAACAATTTCTAGATAAATGCTCAGCATTTTTGCATCAGATAAGAATCACACTAATACTAACTTTTTACTGAGAACATGCATTCAAAAATTAATAGATACCATGCCAAAGTATAAAAGGAGAACAAATTGGGCATCTAAAATCCCACATATAAACACCTACAGATCACTTCCAGAATTACAGCCCAGAAACCTTCACGTAGTGTTTGGTTGCGTAAATCTGTTGGTTGCATGTATTGATTCTGGACATAATGTCATAGAAAGAGCTTCTGTCGAATCGTAATTCTGAATGATTAACTGTTTGGTTACCCAAAGTCTGTCAGTTGGATTCATCTAGATTCTACCTGAAAAACTGTTTGGTTACCCAGAGTTCGTCAGTTGGATTCATCTAGATTCTGCCTGAAAAACTGTTCGGTTACCCAGAGTCTGCCAATTGGATTCATCTAAATTCTGCCTGTAAAAATTGTTTGGTTACCCTGAGTCTGTCAGATGGATTCATCTCTCTCCTCAACTACAATTTTTTTTCCTATTCTATTTATTTCTTGACAATCAAACTAAAAGCCTTCAAATCCAAAAATCCTTCCAAATGAATTATGGAAGGATATTCATTAAGCCCTTACATTTTCATCAACCTATCAATTTAAGAAATTAAAGTGACCAGTTCATCAAAGGATGAAGTGTCTACCATTAAATCAATTATTTCATTTGTTTGGATATTTATCTAGCGAACACATCAATCTCTCTAAATGTAGAAGAATCCGTTTTAGCAAAAAGACCCCCATCCATCTCATCAAAAAAGTCAGCAGAACTTTGGGTAGTAAAGGATTTGGATATCCATGCAAAGTATCTGGGAACAAATCTTTTCATCCCTAAGATCAAAGAACCAGGCCATAAAAATATAATCCTAAAAGAACAATCAATAACCTTATCCCAACAGGCCATCATCCTACTAAGTCAAAAATCACAAGTCCAATTGGATGGGCAGTATTCAAATTTCAGACACAAGCAGGTAGGACATACATCCTTCTAAAATCAGTACTCTGTTCCATTACAATTACATGAATAATTTCTTTGTTTTCCCCAACAAATTCGCAAATAAGGTGAGGGGGATAATGAAAAGAAAGGGAGTATTAAAAACATCATGAAGCAGTCCGGCTGAGATCTCACTTCAAATGGTGGTTTAGAAATGAAAAACAATTAGGTAATTCTCACGTCGTTAGAATTCAAATCGGTGGAGTTTCTTATTCCAAATGAGTTTGGGGATCATTTAGGAGACAAAGATCGTTCTTGTTAAGAAGACATACTATAACAAAGCTCTAATTATTTCAGCTACATTGTTCTAATTATTTCTTAAACAAGAAGAATAAAATGAAGTGTAATCCAATGAGCTAATTTCCCCTCAATATTAAACAAAGCTCAGCAATCCACAGTTCACCAAGGGAGAACGAAAATCTCTGTTTGCAAATCAACAAAAAAATAGGCCCATCAAGCCTTGTCAAGTGAAAACGCCAACCTCCTGCCATCGAGCAATTGCAGGAGAAAAAAATAATAATAATAATAATAATAATACAATTTAAAACTGGAAAAAGAAAGGGAATTGAAAAGCATTTAGAAACCCCATGCACATTCCCTCTTCATATATCTGTTCTCAGAACCATATTTACCGAGTCCCATTGCCAACAAACCTCAAAACTATATGAAACCCTAGATTACCCAAAGTTTTAACACTTATCAAGGCTCACGGTTCCTAGGAAAAAGAGAGACAACGAGCATGCGAGAGAGAGAGAAGAATGGGACAGAGCAAACGAGAGAGAGAGAGAGAGAGAGAGAGAGAGAGAGCATACCTGCAGGTTCGAGCAGCAACAAGGACGGTGGTTGTCTGCTTCGTGCAGCTTGAGACGATGGAGTCGCTAGTCGTGACTTTCAACTGAGGCCCGACAATTTGGATTCTGGATGAAAGAGATGAAGGGCCTCCCGGCAGATCGAGATTCAGAATTAGGTTACGATTTACCGGAGAAGTGGAAAACTAGGGCAGAATTTGGAGTTGATTCCTCATTGATTGGGGCCTTGCAGCGGAGTGCCGCCGGCAGATTGAGATCCAGAGTTCGATTACGATTTACGAATGTAAGAGGTAGGACCTGAGGAGTGGAAGAAGCGGCGACGAAGGAAAGAAAGGGAGGGCCGGTCGGGGTTACTATGAAATGACATATCTGCCCTTTGTGGCAGGAGAGTGGCGCAGGAAAGCGTTAGCGTACGCTATACAGAACCTTGCTAAGCTTACCAAAACGCGCACTCTGTCTCATTGCATAAGCACATGGGCTAACTCCTAGTATGGCTCTCGTATGTGCTTGCATCTATATATATTTTTTTTTTTTAAAGTTCAATTCAGTTTCTTATTGGTTTGGATGTGATCTAATTTAGTTTCAATTTCCCAAAACCTCAGCTCAAAATATGATCCAATAAATTCATATCGGTTTGGGTTTTTTTTGACGCATTTATAATAATTGTTCCATAAGAGAGTCGATAGTCTGTCAATTTGTTATGTTTTGGTTTTTCGGGTTGGTTTCAAGATACAACATATAGAAACCGAAGTCGAATATGAGTCTATTTTTCAAATCAAATCGGAACTGATTTGGTTTGTTTGTTATTTGCTTTTTTTTTTAATTGAAAAGAAAAATGCCTTATTTTAGGTGTTTGGACCAATTTTTCACATCTTCAACACCTAAAAAAGCACCTTACTTGTTAGGACCATGATCCATCAATTTCTTTTTTCCTTTTTTTTTTTTTTCAAACATTAAAAAAAAAAATAGAATTTATCATCCACATTGACTAAACGCATTGAAAAATAAAATGATTTATTTGGCAACTACTTTGTTTCATTTACACACAAATTTGTACAACGTATTGCATAAAATAAAACAATTACCAGCCAATCTGCTCTTAAAAGTTAAACCCCCCCCCTTTTTTTTTGCACTCACATGTATTAGCATCTACCATGCCAGATCAATGGACGCATGAGAGAAAATACCTAATGTTTTCTAAAAAGAGGGCTCACATATTCAATGAAAAGAAATTAAAGAGTGTCAAGGAGAGAGTGTGTGTGTTTGTGAGAAGCCCAGTATTATCGACATTAATATTTGAGTGGAATAGAAAACTAAATGGTGGGAATACCCTTTTCAAGCATGCTATGTCTCAAGTGCTTCGACAGGTTAAACTGAATTTCCCTTTTAAAAAAACATTACCCATACAAGGTGCTTCAAATTCCAACTTTCACACATTTGAATGAATTAAAATCTATACATTATACATCTTTAATACTCTTTTTTTTTCTTTCTTTTCTTTACAAACCTTTTATGCTACATTGGAGCAAGATTTCCAATCTTATAACTTGAAAACAAATTATATAAAAAAAGGGTCTATCTAGTACATGAGGCTCCCGCATATTGAGGTCTAGGAGGGGACAAGAATTACACAATCTTACTTCGAGAGTGTCGAGAAGTTATTTCGATTGCTTGACCACCACATCACAACATTCATAACTTTACCATTGGATCAAGCATACACCTTTGAAAACAAATTATGTATTCTTGAATATTTTTATTACGAAACTTTTTTTGGTACATACATGCACAGATTATGTCCAAACATAATAATAGTAATAATGGCGACTTTGATATGAATAGTAGCTAAAACAGTCATGTAGAGATAATTAGCTCATCCTCCATATATATGTCTCTTATCCAAGCTTCCATCAATCTTTTTCTGTTGGCACTTGCTTGACTTTCCACTTATCCAAGCGTGTCATAGCTTTCTCCACCTGAAATTCAATTTATTCCAATTAGCATCAACAATGTAAACATATATACCCTAATAAATGAGGAATTGGTCAGAATTGATTAAAATACACCCTAATCCTAGATTTTGGAAAGGGAAATTTCAAATCCAATTCTTTAATCCTTGGGTGCAACCCAAGATTTGGTCATTGGCACTTGCAGGTGATGATCATTCATTCTCAATCAAAAACTCTCTTCCCATTCTAACTACAAGTTTCTATTCATGGCAACTATTCTGTCAATTGAGCCAGAAAACATCTAACAGCTCTTTTAGTCTGGACTTTGGAGTTTAAGGGACATAGTTTTCTGTCCAAGAGTAGTCTCTATGCCACAAACACATGAGACATGCAGTGACCAACGTGCCCCTATGTCCAAGCATAAGGGTTGCTTTCGGACACAAAACCCTTGCTTGGAGTTAATTACTTTCCCAATACCTAAAAGACTAGGTTTTCTTGCAGATCATCCATCAAGTTCAATCTAGTAATAACCTTTTTTTTTTTTTTTTTGGGGGGGGGGGGTGGGGTGGGGTGGAGAAGTTCCTCTTTCTTTCTTTCTTTTTTTAAAATACTGATAGGAGGAATATTGGTGTAAAGGAGAAATCACACAAAAAAAAAGTGCATTATTTTGTGAATTTCTATTACCAAAGAAGGTTAGGGGGAAAAACTAATAAAAAGAAGGGTATAGTAGATAAATAGACTTACCTCATCATCCCAGTCTGTCCAATAAGTAACCCACAGTAAAATAATAGTCTGCATTGCCGTGCCACCTATCATTCCAGACCATATTCCCTAAAAACAAACACAAAATTAGCAGCTTCATTACATGGATGATCAAAACTATTAATTTCCATCCATTAGTTATCATGGAATTGTGTAATCTAGGATACCAATTAAGTGATTTATCTAATTCTAATTGCATAGTCAGGATAGATTCATTTTTCAATGAACAAAAAAGAAAGAAGAAAAAAAAATCTTTTTTGGCATAACTATGCATATGAAGTGTAGCACTTTACTATTTACCATTTGATAGTATGTGGGTTAGCACATTGGTCTATGTGATAGAGAACCCCCCCCCCCAATGTTTTAATGGCCAAATTTAAGTCTGTAGTAAATAACAAAAGTTGTTCAAACTTTGATATAAAGTTTATTGAAATTATCAAAACTCTATCAAATGGAAATGAATATAAAATTTGAAGATGGAGTGTGGCCCCTACACCTAACACAAGGGTGCACAGAATGATCATTGCGCCCCCTAAGACACTCCTAATCATGTGCGTGCCCTATCATTGGCCAAGGACTACCTGTAGACACCGAATTTTGTCACCCCCTGGCAATTATGACAATATGAAGGATTACATGTTGGATATTTTAGACTTGGAGAATTTTCAAACTTAGAGTAGAAAATGACCATTTTTTCCTATAAACTTTCAAGAGAAAATGTTTTCAAAAATTAAAATTTGATGTTGTGGATTATTGTTGTTTGTCCCCTCAAGTCGGACATTACACTTTGATGCGAGAACTATGCGAATCGACGTTCAATTCTCTCTTTCATTATATGATCCGGGTCCCTACTTTATGCATATTTTCGTACAGGTTCCCGGTCGAGACTGCAATCATGTCTCACATCATTGGATAGTGCTCGGACTGAGCTTTCTAACGACATATTACATGTCGAATTCCGACAAACGGTTTGAAAGATATGACCCCCAAAAAGTTGACTCCAAAGTTCGGTATCAGATTCCATTCTAAGCAACCAAAGCGTGTCACATGGCGCCCAAACCCCTTTGTCCAAAAGTAAGGCTTTTTGGACAATTCTCTCTAGTGTTTTAGTCCCACATCGGAAATATGAGAGAATTGTCCCAATTCCCAAGGCTATAAGAATAGCCCTTCCCCTCTTCCAAAGGGGAGGAGAAAAATTGAGAAAAATTTGAGAGAATGAATATAGCCCCATGAAGGTTTTTGCTAATTCCCTCTCTCTAAATAAATAATTTCTCAAAGTATAAAAATTTAAATGTGTAATCCATCCTTGAGCCGGGAGACTTAGTCCGATTTGGTTTGGTTCGGTTTTGGCCTTGAAGCACAAGGGTTATCTCCCCTTGTTTCTTGATTAAAGTCTGCTTAAGGTATTTTTCTTCTCCTAATTGCAGTTTAGAACTAGTTTATCTAATTTGATAAATTAATTCCTAATTTATTAATAATTGATTTGTTTAGGTTAATTATGTTTAATTAGTCACTGGTTTATTTCGGTCCAATTAAAGGTGTTTAGGTAATTGATTTTTTAGATTAATTAAGTTTAATTTTTTTTTTATTTATTTAACATGTAGATTTGATTTGGTTTAGTGTTTTTAAATTGTTTTTTTCTTCTTTTAATCTAGACCTTTAGAATAGGATCTCAAGCCCTGATTTCCTCCCCCTTCTTTTTCTTCTTCTCCTCCTGCTACTTCTTTTTCTTCTCCAGCCGAACACTCCTTTCTTCTCCTCCTTCTCTCTTTCTTCTTCTTCTTCTCTTCTTCTTTTCTTCTCTTTTTTTTCTTCCTAACCGAACCTGCAACCGAACTTCTTCTTCTTTTTTCTCTTCCTCTTCCCTGCTGCTGCAACCGGACCTGCAGCCACACCTCCCTTTTTCTTCTTCTTCCTCTTCTTCCTCTTCTTCTTCTTCCTCTTTTTCTCCCTAACCGAGCCTGCACCTCCTTCTTCTTCTTCTTCTTCTTCTTCTTCTTCTTCTTCTTCTTCTTCTTCTTCTTCTTCTTCTCTTCTTCTCTTTTTCTTCCTAACCAAACCTGCAACTACTCCTTTCTTCTTCCTCTTCTTCTTTTTTTCTTTTCTCCTTCCCTGCTGCTGAAACCGAATCTGTAGCTGCACCTTTCTTCTCCTCCTTCTTCTTCTTTTACTTTTCTTTTTCCCTGCTGCTGCACTTCTCTTCTCCTTCTTCTTCTTTTACTTTTCTTTTTCCCTGCTGCTGCATCTTCTTCTTCTTCTTCTTCTTCTCTTCTTCTCTTCTTCTCTTCTTCTCTTTTCCTTCCCTGCTGCTGCTCCTGTCCATTTGCACAAAATCCACAGATCTCCCAATATGTTGCAGGAAACCCAACATCGGGTTGCCTAAAGATGTCAATTGTCTCAGTGTGCCACCATTTTCGAGTGCAAAAGCAAGTGCCATTGATAGATCCCCAATATGTTGAGAGTTCCTGGCTCTCTCTAGTGGAACAATCTCTCTTGAAGCTCCCTCTTTGATTAGTGACCTGTTATGTGAAGTACTTAATATTTGATTTGTGGAGTTGTATTAGATGAGTTTCAAAACACCACTGTTAACTTCCCTTGTTTTTATTGTCCACAAGGTCTGAACCATTGATCTGCTTGATATTGCTTTTTGTTTAAAGCAGAACAGTAGGGAATGTTTAATCTCATATTGTTTATGGAAGAGAGTAAAGGGAGGTATATATATTTTATAATGGGAAATACAAGAAGAAAAACTCACTATGCTCTATTTTCTTTGTTGGATTTGAGATCTGTGGTGATCAGACCGTACTTGAATCTATTTTTCTTTTTGCCAACATCGGATAAGGATCTTTGACATGATTTTCTTTTTTCTGTTTTCTTTTATCTCTTAATAATATATGGGACGTAGTTTAGGACGGGCGTGGCTGGCCCCTCAAACCGGCTCGTAGCATTAGGTGCATATTGGGGATTTGGGTTTTCCTACTATCTCCTATCTTTTGTACTTTAACATTCACTTGCATTAGTATAGTACTAATTTAGATTAATTAAAGTAACTTAGTTAATGTAATTAGTCATTTCAACTGTTGTTTATTTAATTGTGGTTTGTTAATTTAACTTTTTAAATCATTGCATTTGATTTCTTCATTCAATTCAATTTATTAAACTTGTGTAATTACCAATCTTTTTCCCTCTAGTGGTTTGTTTATTTTAATCAATCAACTAATTAGTTATTTAATATAGGACAATTAACTAGATTAATTAGTTAAAAGATTCTCTTCTCATTAGATTAACTAGGGTTTTGAAAAATGTTTAACTCATCTTAGGATTAGCTTAAAGTAGACATAATTAGTCCAATTAGGTTTCATTTAATTAAACCTTAGATTTAGTTTAATCCTCCTATACTAGATTAGGTAGATTAGCAAAAATGCATTCATTTAATGTAATTAGCCCATTTAACTTTTCTAATTTAATTAGGCCCCATTTAATTTAAAAATCTTTTTATCAATTAGATTAAGTAGGATTGCAATAATTTATTTCACAAATTACTAGGGATTAGGTTTAATCACTTTAATTAATTCAATTTAGGATCTCACAAATTCATTGATCATCCATCTAGGTCATGCTCAATTAATCGAATTAGTTTAATTTAGGATTTCATAAGTTGCTAAACTAATCCTAGGTCTAGGTTTATTTCATTAGATTAATCTAAGACTCATAATTCATTGATTAAATCATTTAGGGTTTTTATTTTTAATTAGCGTAATCATTTCATCATTTGCATCATAACCTAGCTAGCATAATTTAGACACTTGACTTAGGGTTTCACATGTCATGCTTGGATACCTAGTTTAGGGTTTTCAGTGACCTAGATTTAGGACTAGTTAGTAGGGTACAAACAAACTTTGGTCAAATAAAAAGAGACCGGCCTTAGGGCCGGGCAAACTGGGTGCCTAACACCTTCCCAGTATGTCACTTGACACTTATCCAGAATCTTGGTGCAAACCAACCTTATCCATCAGAGTCATTAGTCTCTCTCCCTTGATTGGGGGAGACATTTATGGGTCCTAGACCCTTTCTAGGTGGCGACTCCTTTTTACCCATAACGTGTATACCCCTCTCGTCATTTGATGACCAGGGAATACAATCTTATCTCATTAGGGTTGAACCCTAGCGTGTGTACACGCGCTACGTGCCGTATCCCGATCCCGGGGGGCGGAGGTCCATGGTACCTACACTACCGTAGGGGCCACACTCCCAAACAAGCTCCTTTTTTGCATACAAAATAGCATCTTTTGTTAATTTAGCTACTTCCTCTACTCATTTTAAGTTGAAAGTGTACCAATAAGATATTTACTTTGTCCTCTATTATATGGACTAACCCATATACTAAAACCTAAAAAATAGTGAAGCATTATACTTCACTTGACATAGTGATAAAAATGAAAATCCATAAGATATTACAACAAATATACTATTTATCTACAAAGAAGATCACTCATACCTTAGCTCCAAAGTTGAACTTAAAACCTAAGAGAACTCCCAGAGGGATCCCAATTACATAGTAGCATCCCACATTAACATATGCAACAAATGTTTGCCACCCACAACCAACAGCCACACCTTAACAGACAAACAAATAATACATTATACATTTCTTCTATATCTAAGATAATTCAAGTTAAATGGATTAAGAAATAAATCAATTAAGATATGAAAAGTATTTATATTAAGTTCTAATTTGTTCTTCTTTAACAGTTTGAAGTTGGAGAGGAAGAGATACCTGATAATACTGGCTGGATACCATTGAGGATAAGAGTGATAGCTAGCAATGGACACAACTCTGAGACTGCATCAGCAACAACTTCTCCACTGGTGAAACCATAGCTAAGGACATGGCGCAGTAGTAGAATGACTATAGCTAGGATTTCAGCGATTGTAAATGATAATAATGTCACTATTATCACTGAGAATGCTACTGATCTTGGGTTTCCAGCTCCAAGCTCATTGCTTACCCTCACACTATTGTTCAAAAATATTCCCAAAAAAAAAAAATGATTAAAATTTTTTAAAATTGTTAATATGATTTTCTTATTGATACATACAAGCTGTAAAATAATTTATAATCTTACTTTTTTGCAAGTCCATTATTATGCGAACTAATTCTTGGTATATATATATATATATATATATACACATTTCATGTCAATTAGATCCTTCATGCTTTCAATATAATTACATTTTTTTTTTCAATGAGGGTAAAAGTTGTCGTTCCACATATATACAAGAAATATTTGTAGGACAATGACAACTTTTTATAATCACATAATGAGACATCACTTTTAAATTATTTTTGGAACCGTTTTATACTCCTAACTGAAGGGAAAAAAAAAATAAAAAATCTACCGATAATACATTAATGGCAATTAAAAAATATGTCAATTTCTATACACCTCTAGAGGTGTCATTTAGATAGTTCCATATTTTAAATTGGAAGAAATGACAATGATAACCGAGCCTCTTTTAGATTTTGGCGCAAGGAGCAAAACTTCATGTGACTACCAATTTTCCAGCTCAAACTTTTAGCATAGAGGGTTAACCATGTTTATAGAAATTAACATATAAATGAGCAATCAATGTATGTGATATTCTATACTAATTGTAAGTCTTGTGACATGCCACAACACAGTCATAGTTGGTCTATATGATAGAGGGCTGCATACTCATCTCAGTGTTAAGCATGATCAAACAAGTAGGGGAATTTGTCTTAAGAAGCGAAGCCAGAGTGACAAAGTATTAATGAGATCCCATTAGATTCATTATAGTGAAATAATTTTTATTTTTGTTTTTTATGAATGCAAGTGAAATAGTAAACTCGTAATCTTATCAAACTTCAAACTCACCTTTTTACTTATTTTGGTACTTGTTTAGTCGAAAATTTGACTAATGATACGGTTCTAAGGACCTCTATCACATGCAACCAACATATCTATCCAATCTTTAACAGTTAATACAAAGAAAATGATGTTATCCTTAGGGTGGTTGCCAATTTGGTTAGAAGTGGATGAAACTATCAAAAATAAAAAATCATCACACGTAGCATGACAATGGTCTTACCAAAAAAAAAATTGACAATGGTAGAAAAAAAATATTAGAACAAAGACAGATACTAAGGGTCCGTTTGATAACGTTTCTGCCGTTTTTGTTTAAAGAAAAGACAGAAACATAAATTTCCTTTTTTAGAAACAGAAACGGAATTGAAGGTGTTTGATATGTCATGTTTCTGGAAGTCAATAGTAGCCAACGAAAAAATGGCCATGAGTCATTTTCAGAAACGACGAATCTACTTGTTTCGTCTGGGTAATTTCTTGAACTATAAATAGGTAGAAATTTCAATTTCAATTTCTGAAAACAAGTGAAACGAAACAGTTTTATCAAATGTTTTTTGTTTTGTTTCTGCCATTTCTAGACACAGAAACGCATTTCTTGAAACGTTATCAAATGGGCCCTAAAGATATCAACTAGTTACTAATTTTTTTTTATTAGGTAGCACCATGCACCAACCTTTCCGTTTAGGTTGTGTTTGGTAGTCAAGAGAAGAAAAAAAAAGAAAGAAAAGAAATTGTACTTTTTTTTTATCTAAGAAATTCTCTATGTGTTGGGCATGTCTTGAACAAATAGAAGATTCAGTTTTTTAATTTCAAAATTCACCTTGGGAATTATAAAGTTTTCTTTTGTTAAAAAAAAAAAAATCTTGCCAAAAACAAAAGAAAACATGAGAAAATACAAAAACTTTTCTTTTCTTTTCTTCTCTTTTAATGGTAACCAAACATATATATATATATATTTTTTTTTTCCTCACCATTTCGTTTCTTTTCTTTTCTTCTCTTTTCCTTTCTTTTCTTTTCTTTTCTTCTCTAGTTAAATAATCTTTTTTGTATTAGTGCACATCCTGTGGATGTTTATGCATGTCCACCAATATTCTAGATATTATTATACACTCTCTCAACCTTAAGGCTTACTTTGATTGTCAAGAAATAAATAAAAAAGAAACAAAAATTTTCAACACAAAATTGAATTGGAAAAGTAAACAGAAAAATTAATCATTGCATCATATAAGATTTTTATTTTTTCTTATCATTATGATGCAAGGATTGGCTTATGTATCTATCTTTCTTCTCTAATTCATTTTTTTTTTTTTATTATTCTTTCTTGACAATCAAACTAAACCCAAATGAAAATAGATAATTAAAATAAAATGATTCAAATTTATCTTATGATTTTTAAAATCCCTTAAAAAATTTTAAGAAAAAGCAAATCACTTTTTTCTTGTTTTCATGTCTTTAGAAAGTTATTCCCTTTTCCCCTTTTTGGCCTTTTGCTCATCAAACAGAATAAAAATGTCAGCAATCAGCTCATCCATTTTCTTAGATTTTCTTTCACTTTCTCTATTCTCTTGGTCTTATATATTGAATGATGAAAGGTAAGAGCTAACCTTGCAAATCACTTTTTTCTTGTTTTCTTGTCTTTAGAAAGTTATTCCCTTCTGCCCTTTTTGGCCTTTTGCTCATCATACGGAATAAAAATGTCAGCAATCAGCTCATCCATTTTCTTAGACTTTCTTTCACTTTCTCTATTTTCTTGGTCTTATATATTGAATGATGAAAGGTAAGACTGTAAGAGCTAACCTTGCAGCCGCATTGAAACCCACTGAAATCATGAAGACCCAACCATTAATTGTCGTGCTGCACATCAAAGCATGTACATATAATTAAGCATATTTGAAGTGACATCTAACATACATCATCTCTAGCTTGTTTTTTTTTTTGTGGGTTGGGAAAGAAGGGAATAAAAAAATTGAAGGGTTTACCTTGTGTAAGTGGATCTCGGGGTTATTCAGGTCGAAGGCCTCAATATTCATCATTAGTTAAAAAAAAATATATATATATATATTTCTTGCGTAAGTTGCCATCTTTTCGATTAAATAAGTAATATTTTAAAGATAAGGACCTCGGATGAGATGGGTCTCCACCAAATCGGATCTGGATCAGAGTAGATTAGCCTATTCTTACCTATTGATTTTCTAAATTCCATAATATTATATTCAGGTCGATGATCTGGCCAGTCTGATCTGTATGGGTCTCTGCATGGGAACATGCATGCCTTCATTTTCTTTTTGTCTTCTTTTTATAATCTTTGGACTTATATGACATGAGTCAATCAATCAACAAAACAGAAGGCTTCAGTTGGATCATGATCAATTCCATCATCATGATGCATGGTGGCTAGTATATGGCAACAATTTGAGGGGGACATATAGACAACCGACTAAAGCATAGAAAAATAAATAAATATACGAATTATTATGGTAAAAAAGTAATGTTATTTGTTTGGGGGAAGTGTTTCTTGTGGGGAGTGCAGATCTTATACGTGCAGAAAGGTCAATGGGAGTACATGAAGAAGTATTCACAGAAGTGTTATTTTCCTTTTCACGGGAAGTGGGCTGGTCATTTCACCTCCCATGTGTTTAGATGTAAGAACCACACTCCTCGATAGAAAATATTTTCCCTAAATTTTTTAGGAAAAAAGAAGCTTAAAAGGTAGTATGAACCCTATAGCCAGATATAGAGGGAGGCAAATGACCACCCCATCCCTCATGAAAGGTGGAGATCTTATCTTTGTTGATGCTTCCGTGCAAGCTCCCATTGGACCATGCACTGGTTCAAGGGCCACGTACGAAATCCTCTCCCTTTTTTTAAATGTCACAAAAACATCTGTTATGTCACGTGGATAAATGATATGGCAAATTCCGACCGTTTGATAGAGAGCACATGTTCTTGAGTAGTCACATGCCAAATTTTAGAGTCTAATACAATCAAATAGATAGCTCTTTTTGTATTGCTATACACATGCCCTGTATGTCCATGCATGTGTATCACTATTCTTGATGTTACTATGCAATCTTCTAATTTTTAATAGAAACAAATGGTTTAGGTAAAAGAAACATAAAAATAGATGACTCATATTTATCTAGTGATTTTCGAAAACGTCACCTTTAATTAATATATGAATAATTGTCTTAAAAAGAATTCTACCTAAGAAGGTTTATATAATAGAGGCAAAAGAGAAAATAAAAAATCCATCCCCAAATTCAAACAAAATCATATGAATCTATTGAGATTGTCATTTTAAAATTAATTTAAAAATTTTAACTGATATGTAAAGAATCTTGAGGGGGAGGGAACAAAAGGAATATTATAACATACCTAGCTAGTTGTTCCTCTAATCCTATATCCTATTAGAGTTAAATGCTTAAGACAAAATAATATTCAACATAATCATTATTCTTTCATCATATGATAAGGAAATTATTGTTTATTATTAATATTATTATTTGATTTTGTCATATACTACACTATTTCTCGAGATGAGAGTGGTAAAAAATTCCCTTCCAGATTAGCCATCACGTGGATATGAAGGTTTGATAATGACTTACTTTGTTTTTATTTCAAAACTTTAGTCTTTGGTTAATTTGCTATAATTTTAATTTCAATTTTAAATTGATTTTTCAAAATAATCAAGAAATTGAAAATTGTTTTGTTTCCACCAATTTGAAATATTTTAAGAACAAGAATTTCATGTGGTAATTCAACTATACGTATTTTTGGAGTGCAATATATATTGAAATTTAATTTCAATTCCAATATTGAAACACATCATCAGCTATTTCTTTATTTTAGATAAAATAAATTTCTATTCTTCATACATAAAGTGAAAATATCATATGAAATACCATAATCTTAATTTATGATATCATGAAATTGATATGAAATTGAAATAGAAATCATACCAAAATAAGCCTAAGAATAATTGGGGTGAAAGGACTTTACTTACCATATAGAGAGAGAATCCAATGCAAGTTGAGGGTTCTCAAGAAGCCCAGCAATCAAAACCAGAATCTGAAAATACCAACACTCCAAGCAAAGCATTATTGCTGAAGAAATTGATAATTTCAAAAACTCCATCAAACCGGAAAAAGCTTCGATCCTAAACCCGGTCCAAGTATACTTACACCTCTCACTCTTCACTATATATATGAACTGAGCCACTACCATAGCAACACCAGATAAGCTCAATAACAATGAAGCTCCAAACAATCCAAGACCCATCTTGTAAACCACAAGCCAGCTAAAGAATAGATGCAGAACCAGTGTTACAACCGATACATAGGCACTTGGGACGACGATACTTTGTGCTTGAAGAAATTTTTGTATTGGGAAATTGGTGGCGTAGACGAATATCTGAGGGATTAGGCCGTAGACGAAGACGGCGGCGGCAGAAGCTATGGTGGATGACTGACCAAGGAGGATCAAGATGGGCTTGGAATAGATGTAGATTATAGTCAGTGGGATCCCAGCTGCCATGAGTATGATGGTTGCTCTTTGTAGGTAGATTCCTAACATTTCATACCTTCCCGCTCCATAAGCTTGGCCTGATAGAGTTTCAACTGCACTTCCCATTCCCAGCTATGGAGGATGGGAGAAGAATGAGATTGGTTCAAATTAATAGTCATAAAAAGGATAAAAAATTTCTGTTACCTGGGTCAAGGAACTTTTACATAATCCGGGTTTACAGTCAAAGAAATGGAATCTTAAAGGGTATTTGCAAAAGAGATATAGAGTATTACCAGGAGACCATAACTAAGGACTTGGATGCCATTATTACCAAGAGAGGCGCCGGCGAGTTCAAGGTTGCCGAGATGGCCTGAGAAGATCTGGGTAGACATGGACATGAGATAGTTGATCATGTAGACAAGAACAGCTGGGGCAGCAAGATGGAAGAGGAGTTTGAGCTCGATCAAGGTGGCTAATTGGAGACGTTTGAAGTTGGGTAATCGGGGGTCTGTGAGTATGTTTTCAAGAAGGTTGCTTGCTTGGTGGCCTGTGGCCGATGACCCTGATGGGGAAGATGGTGGCTTCTGGAGGAGAGGTTGAATGAATCCTTCGTTAGCAAATTCCATGTTGTTGTAGGGGGGAATTAGTTGGGTTCCAAGAACATTGAACCATGATGGGTTTTTATAGAAAGAGAGTATGTGTTGGTCTTAAATGAATAAAAGGAAAAAATTTCAAAATACCTAATTTTAGAATCGTGCCTTTTGGTTTTCGTTAGGAAGGTCCCGTCGGAGGATATAAAATTGTTTGGCCTCTTTTCATTCCATGGCTTCTTGAACTTTGTATTTCGGATTCCACGTGGAAATTATTTAGTTAAAATAAATTCTTTTATTTATCTTTTTTAATCCAACAATGTATCATATTCAATATTATTAGGAATTATCATCCAGACATGGAAGACTACTGGTAGACATTTAAGCAGTCTTAAAGAACCCAAAAAAACGAAGAGCATATCTAATGCACGAGACTTCTACTAATACAGAGTCTAGGAGAGACAAGTGTGCACGGCCTTAACCCCTACTTCGTAGAAAATGTTGTTTCTAAGTTTTAAATCTAAATAATCTATTATTATTATTATCAGAGAGATGGGGGGTCATCCCCTTATGGACTCATTGACATTAATCATTGGTAGGGTTTTGCTAAATATATTAATTTTGTGATTCTTCTCTACCTCGCAGGCTTGCCCCAAGGTTGAGTGTGAGGTTCTTTATTGTGCTTTACGTTTGCTTTGGGGGGCTTTTTCCTTCAAATCCTTCCTCGGTTGATTTAGGGCCTTGTCCTTGTTTGTAAATTCTTCTCTACACTTGTATGTATACTCACACTTATGTCTTGGAATCACTATTGCATAAGACACACAGTACCATGATCGTATGAATGAAATATTTGATTGTCCCTAGTCATAATACTTTTCGGTGAAAACTTAAAGACAAGTAACACCCATTAATATCATGTAAAATAAAATAAATTAAATAATTTTATTATTGAACTTGATGGACACAACTTGCAACAACTTCACAAGTGTTGAACCTATGACCATTCTGAGATTGCTTCTTGTAATTAAATTAAGCATGGGGTGGAGAAACTTGATTTAGTCCCACATTGGATATGGGCTAAGGGAATGAAGTGAGGTTAATTAGTATGAGAACTACAAGGGTCTCTGGGGGTCTTAATATGCACAGCTAAATTCATAATGCCATCCATTCCTCTGCTCGTGTTGGAGACAATTTCATTCCACAGTGTTGTCTTGCACCTGGATAAACCAAGTAACTGAATGTTCAGTATCTCAATGTTGATTCATAACCTTGAGCCAACTACCAACCTCTCTGTTTCTTTGTTTTTTTCCTCTTGGACGAGGTGATGCAAAAGCTTGGGAAAAACACAAGAAAGCGCCCTCTTTTTGTCATCCCCTGCAGTTTTTCAGAGGCTTTTTTTGGTGTTGAACGCTTGACGTAGTTAGGACACTTCAAATCATGTTTGAGCCTATGTGATTTTTGTTATTACACTAAGATGTAAATAAATTTCTGCAAGGGGTTGGCACCTCGGACGAGCTTTCAGATTGTACAATCAGTAGAAGATCAAACAATAATTGGTTGGCAGGAAGAGAACCTGCTAGCTCTCACTTTAGCTGCTAATGGCATATAATTTTTCTTTGCTTAACAATATCTATTCTTTACAAGAGCACAAATTAAATGGGAATATCGATTTTAACCAGGTGGAACATGGTGCCTAACACCTTCCTTGTTCCACAACCTAACATGAACTTTACCCTCATTATCAGATTAGTTATGCAAAATTCATTTTGTCACCTTATAGTGGATAAGGGGATGATGATCAAGGTGTTCCAGATGTTGTAGGACACATATTTTATAGACCGGGAGCCTTAGGATGACCTTAGAATAAAATGGCTAAAAATGTGTTGTTCAAATAATTATGGATTTTTTTTTTTCATGTATTGGTGAGATCTGGCCCAAACCCAAAACTAAGCCCAACCGTAGGTAGGGTTTGAACTTGATCCAACCTGTGAATGACCGTTATTTGGTCATTCCTTACCATCTGACATGCCTAAACATATCCAAATACCCTCATTTTATGTTGTTTTCTAACTTTTATTATTGTTATTAACCATGGTTTTGTGAAAATTAATGCTATATTTAATGGCTCTTTCATTAGTTTATCTTATGAAATTTACTTTATTTTTATTTCCTTTAGCCATTGTATCAGTACATTTTTTTTTTTGCTAACGACAGGTATCTAGACCTTCGGCCTGACTAGTCCCGCGGGTTCATACTGATCCCACAATTACATGGACTGGGTCATATAGGGGTTGAATGAGAATCATTCAATCTTCACTGAAAGTAGTGAAGAGCACTAAACACCCCTGTGTGAGTGGCCCAAGATGTGCCTATTAAAAATCGAACTTAGGATGTCTCAGTTTACGGTTGTACAAAGTTCATTGCTCACCAACTGTGCTACCCCCTTGGGTTTCCATTGCATGAGTACATGCATATTAAGAATTAAGATTTAATCTTTTTGAGATTTCTAATATCTTTTGATGATGTTTTCTGCATAAGTTATGTCATGTGATTAGGAGTCCTTTGTTTTATTTTTCTTAATTTTCCTTCTTGTGTTAGACTAGTTTTTGCATGTAATTGTATTTTACTAATTAAAATTTCTCATCTAATGTATATGAATTCTGTAATAATAATGTGGTTCTATGTTACTAAGATATGATGTCATCAATACATCGTTTAGTTCGTTTGCATATCATTTTCTCCTGTGAGTTGATGATATATCATATTTAGATGGAGAGTAGCATTTCTGTAATTTCCAGTATATGTATATGAGTCTGATCCTTTCTTGGACGTAGGAGGATAATTACTCTCCCTCAAAGGCAGTTAGATGTCACTTGGTAAGGGAGAATGGTGTCATAATCATGGGTCCTAGACTTAATTTAAGTGGTGGCTCTATTTTATCTCCTTTGTCAAGGGTAGAATTATTTCACATCTGGAATAGTACTCCAAAATAAATGGTATAAGGCTGGAGCAAAGATGATTTGATTTATCTCAAGTTTTCTCTAACATTTCTCTTAAGCTTTTATCCTCTCTTTCTTTGTCCATTTATCAATTATGTAGATATCAGCAGTTTTGGCAAGGTCTTTTCTTTTGGGTAAAA